>NC_083223.1:133089854-133389854 GCF_032191835.1 Heteronotia binoei
GTATTTTGTTTAAAATGGAAAGGTGGGGGAATAGTGTGATTTGGCAATGCAATTTTAAAAATAAAACATCAAGACAAAGCACAAGGATCACAGCAGAAACTAAAAAGATAAGATGCTCTGAGCCTGGGAAAACAATGAAGTAGCTTTGAAAGCTTCTCCCCCTCCCCGAGGTCTACTCAGATTGGCAATGGCTTTCCAGTGTAATATCCCTCTTTGGTTGTGGATTCCCAAATTAGAGTATTCACTAGGCACTAGTTCCCAAATCCACTGAGCAGATGAAGCATCAACCCTTTATTTGCAAGGACACAACTCCAGGATGCATGAGCTTCAGCCAGGCAATAGGAATGTTGAAATAGCACTGACAAATTTGCAAGGAAAATGTGGAATGGATTTTCCATTTAGGTCTCTAGACCCTATCTGGCACAGAACCCTTAATGGAAAATCCACTCCACATTTTCTTTGCTGCTTTGTTTCCTGCAGCATCCAGACAAGGCAGAAAGAACAGAGAACTTCAGCAGCCTTGGAGCTTCAAAGGATGAGGACAGGAGGGGGAGAAAAGAGCCTGACAGGCCTCATTAATACCCTGGCCGGGCTGGTTCTGGCCTATGGGTTGCACATTTGACACCACTATGGTAGGGTATGAGCTCAAGAAAGCCTACCACAAATTTTGTTAGTCTTTAATGTGCTACTAGTTCTCAGTATTGCCCACATTAACTAGCAACCATTTTTCCAGGTCTCAAGCAGAGTCTGTCCCCGCCCTGCTATGCAGCATTCTTTAACTAAAGATGCAGGCTAGATCTACTGAACTTCTGACCTTGTATGTGGAAAGCATGTGCTTTCTCACTGAGCTATGCCTCTCCATTCCAAAAAGTAAAGCAAGTAAAAGATTTTACTAATCTCATCACTTCTATAACTTTAAAGAGGTAAGAAACAGAATTGCGGAAGAGCAACATTTTTTTAGGCAAAATCTATTCCAGGGGTGGCCAATGGTAACTCTCCAGATGTTTTTGCCTATAGCTCCCATCAGCCCTAGCCATTGGCCATGCTGGCTGGGGCTGATGGGAGTTGTAGGCAAAAAAACATCTGGAGAGCTACCGTTGGCCACCCCTGATCTATTCAGTCAGTGGTTCTCAAGAATGGGTCTGGGTAAAAGTCGGATCTACACGGATCTTCATGAATTCATATGATTTTTACATTGAAATGAAATCAAACCACTATTATTCTGTAGATCCTGTCTTAGACTATAGGCAGGACCACAAAAATCATGCCTCCGTGGATCTGTGGTGCCTCATGAGAGCAAAAACAGGGTTCCAAAGCACGGATCCTCATGAATTCATATGATTTTTATGGTGAAATGAAATGAAACCACCATCATAATCTAGATCCTGTCTTAGACTATTGGTAGCACCAGAAAAATCATGCCTCCACGAATCTTTGATGCCACAACAGTGGAAAAACATGTTTCCAAACCACGGATCCTCATGATTTTTGCATTGGATCCCCCCAAGCTCACCATCAGCTCTTATATCATGTCCATGGACAGAGTTTACACCACAGAAATCATGGATCTACAGTTTCATGGCAGCACCATGGACGAAAAACTTTGTTTTGAACCACAGATCCTCATGGATTCCCATGATTTTTGCTTTGGATCCCCCAAAGTTCACCATCCAATCACATATCATGTCCATGGGCAGAGTTTGCACCCCAGAAATCATAGATCCATGGCTTCTTGGCAGCACCATGGACCAAAAACTGGTTTTGAACCACAGATCCTCATGGATCCTCATAATTTTTGTATTGGATCCCCCCCAAGCTCACCATCCAATCACATATCATGCCTATGGTTAGAGCCTGCACCACAGAAATCATGAATCCACAGCTTCGTGGCAGCACCATGGACCAAAAACTTCATTTTGAACCATGGATCCTTATGGATTCCAATGATTTTTGCTTTGGATTCCCCAAGTTCACTATCCAATCACATATCATGTCAATGGGCAGAGTTTGCATCACAGAAATAATAGATCCACAGCTTCTTGGCAGCACCATGGACCAAAACCTTCATTTTGAACCACGGATCTTCATGGATCCTCATGATTTTTGCTTTGGATCCCCCCAATCTCACCATCCAATCACATACCATGTCCATGGGCAGAGCTTCCACCACAGAAATCATGGATCCATGGCTTCTTGGCAGCACCCAAGAGCAAAAACTTGGTTTTGAACCATGGATTCCTCATGCATCCCATGATTTTTGCTTTGGATCTCCCCAACCTCACCATCCAATCACATATCATGTCCATGGGCAAAGTTTGCACCACAGAAATTGTGGATCCATGGCTTGGGGGCAGCACCATGGACCAAAAACTTGGTTTTGAACCACAGATCCTCATGGATCCTCATGATTTTTTGCTTTGGATCCTTCCATGTTCACCATCCAATCACATATCATGTCCATGGGCAGAGCTTGCAGCACAGAAATCATGGATCCACGGCTTCGTGGCTGCACCATGGACCAAAAACTTCATTTTGAACCACGGATCCTAATGGATGCTCATGATTTTTGCTTTGGATCTCCCCAAGCTCACCATCCAATCACATATCATGACCATGGGCAGAGCTTGCACCACAGAAGTCACTGATCCACAACTTTGTGGTGATACCATCAAGCAGAACTAAGATTCTGGAACATGGATCTGAATGCTGATTTTTGCTGTGGGTCACCCCAAGCTCGCCATCAGATCACAGATTGTCTGTGGGTAGTGCTCCTACCTCAGAAATCACAGATTTCTACATGGTGTTGCCCATCTTTGTGGCAACACCACATAGGAAGAACAAGGTTCTGAACCAGGCATCCTTATGGATCCTTATGATTTTTGCTTTGGATTCACCCAAGTTCACCGTCAAATCAAATATCATGGCCATGTGTAAAGCCTGCACCAAAGAAATCACAGATCCACGGCTTCGTGGTGACACCATTCTGCAAAAACAGTTCCAAAGCACAGATCCTCATGGTTCCTTATGGTTTTTGCTTTGGGTCAAGCCACATTCACAATCAAATCACGTATCATGTCCATGGGCAAAGCTTACACCACAGAAATCATGGATCCATGGGTTACCCCAACATCACCATTAAAGCACACATCCTGTTTATGAGCAGAGTTTGCAACACAGAAAACATGGATCCTCAACTTCATGGCAACACCATGGAGCAAAAAAATGGTTCCAGACCATGAATCCTAATGATTTTTGCTTTGGGCCATCACACAGCTTACACCACAGAAATCACTGATGCATGGCTTTGTGGCAACACCAGGGAGCCAAAACATGGTTTCGAAGCATGTTTTCTCATGGATCCTCATGATTTTTGCTTTGCATCACCACAAGCTCACCATCCAATCACATATGATGTCCATGGGCTGAGCTTGTACCCCAGAAATCATGGTCCCACCAACACCAACACCATGGAGCCAAAACATGGTTTAGAAACATGAAACCTTATGGATTCTCTGAGGTTTTACTGGGAGTCACCACAACATCACCATCAAATCACATCATATCCATGGCACAACTGGAGGGAGGGGGGATGGAAATGTCATATGGGTTAATGTGAAAAAAGAAAAAAAAATTAAGAAATAGAAAAGCTTTGTAACCATATGCTACCAATAAATTGTTTAAAACCATATCCATGGCACAACTTGCACCATAGAAATCATACATTCACACTCGCTTTGAGAAGCCATGCTGTAAAAACATGTTTTACCATAGATCCTCATTGATCTTTGGGGGTTTTGCATTGGATCACCCCAATACCCCCATCATATCACATATCTTGCCCATGGTCATGGTTTACAACAGGAATGTCTTGAATCTACGAGTTCATGATGACGCCATTCTGTCAAAAGATGGTTCTGAAGCACAGATCCTCTTGGATCCTCAGAGTCTTTGCATTCAGTCACCCAAACATACCATAAAAAACACCATAAGATATTATGCCCATGGGGATAGCTTGCTCCATGGCTTTGCGACAACACCATGGAGCAAATGCATGGTTCCAGACCATGAATCCTATTGGATTCTTATGATGTTTGCATTGGTTCAGAATAAACACAACATTAGATCACATTAGATCACATAGTGGGTCCCCAAATGAATTTTAGTTCTGTATAGGAGATAGTGAATTAATTAATTGAATACCAATTGGTTACATCATGACTTTGAATTGATTGGATTATCTTTATATTATTCTTTCATTAATAAAATTGGGCTATTAGTATCATAGAGTCAAAGAGTTGGAAGGGACTTCCAGGGTCATCTAGTCCAACACCCTGCACAATGCAGGAAACTCACATTCACAGAATCTTCATTGCTGTCAGATGGCCATCTAGCCTCTGTTTAAAACCTCCAAGGAAGGAGAGCCCACCACCTCCCGAGGAAGCCTGTTCCACTGAGGAATCCCTCTAACGGTCAGGAAGTTCTTCCTAACGTTGAGCCGGAAACTCTTTTGATTTAATTTCAACCCATTGGTTGTGGTCCTACCTTCTGGGGCCACAGAAAACAATTCTACACCCTCCTCTATATGACAGCCCTTCAAGTACTTGAAGATGGTGATCATATCACCTCTAAGCCACCTCCTCTCCAGCTAAACATACCCACCTCCTTCAGCCTTTCCTCATAGAACTTGGTCTCCAGACCCCTCACCATCTTTGTCATCCTCCTCTGGACCCATTCCAGCTTGTCTATATCCTTCTTAAAATGTGGTGTGAACACAATACTCCAGGTGAGGTCTTACCAGAGCAGAGTAAAGCAATACCATCACTTCACGTGATCTGGACACTATACTTCTGTTGATACAGCCCAACATTTCATTTGCCTTTTTAGCCACCACATCACACAGTTGACTCATGTTCAGCATATGATCCACTAAGACCCCTAGATGCTTTTCGCACATAGTACCGCTAAGACAAGTCTCCCCCATCCTATAACCATGCATTGGATTTTTCCCACCTAAATGCAGAACTTTACAATTATCCCTATTAAAATTCAATTTATTGGTTTTAGTCCAGTTTACCAGCCTTTCAAGGTCTTCCAGTATCCTGTTTCTGTCTTCTACTGTGTTTGCAACCCCTCCCAATTTAGTAATATCGGCAAACTTAATAAGCATTCCCTCTATTCCTTCATCCAAATCATTGATGAAGATGTTGAACAAAACAGGTCCCAGGACAGATCCTTGAGGCACTCCACTTGTCACTCCTTTCCGAGAGGATGTGGTACCATTCACAAGCACTTTTTGGGTGCGATCTGTCAACCAGTTACAGATCCACCTAACAATAACAGGATCCAAACTACATTTTACCAACTTGTCAACAAGGATACTATGTGGAACCTTATCAAAAGTAGAGGGTTAGGAGTAATTAAGTATTGAATTTCTCCTTGATAAATGAATTACATCTGTAATTAACTGATATGAGATTTTATTGACTTATATTAGGATTAGAGTGTTTTTGAAGGGAGAAGGATACTGATGTTGGTGTGTGGTGATTACGTAATTTGCTTGAGACACCATCATTCTTACTTAGTTTATAACTGTATAAATTGTAAACAGTAGGTTCATCCTGCTATGCTTTGTGTGGTATTGTGGGGATGGGATAGGAGAGGAGAGGATCTAGGGGGAATACAAGGCTGGTGAGGGAGCTGAGGCAGTAAGGTGTAAAGACTTCGGGATGTTTGTATTTCTACCTGAGAGTAGCAGCAATTACACTTGCAGCAAGTGTAAGTTAGTAGCCCTGCTGGAGGAGAAGATACGGGGACTGGGGGCATGATTATCCACACTGCAGTGTAGAAAGGAAGGTGAAGATTTTCTTGACAGAAACCATGAGGCGTTCTTGAAAGGACAAGAAGAGGAAGAGGAAGTGGTAACTTAGCAACTGGACGAGAACTCAACACAGGAGGAGGGTTCGTGGAAAAATGTAACCCAAAGGAGCAGGAAAATCAGGAGATGTTCTGAGCCTCTGCTTCTCAGCAATAGGTTCCAGGATCTCCCCACAGTAACTGATTCTGAACCATTGTAACAAAGGCTACTTCCCCAGCCTCCACAAGCTTGAAGAAAGTTTCTCAGGATCCTGTGGATAATAAGCCTGGATCTTCTGCTCCCCAATATAGGAAGAGGAAAGTGATGGTAACTGGAGACTCCTTGCTCAGAGGGATGGAGCCCAAAGTGTGCTGACTGGACTTGTCATCCCGAGAGGTCTGCTGTCTACCAGGTGCACACATCCAGGATGTGACAGAAAGGATAGGAAGACTTATCAAGCCCATGGATTATTATCCTTTCTTGGTGATCCACGTGGGAATGAATGATACTGCCAGTCACAGCCCTAAACGTATTGAAAAGACTATGTGGCTCTGGGTCAGAAAGTGAAGCAGCTGGGCATGCAGGTTGTGTTCTCGTCAGTGTTTCCTGTTGAAGGCCGTGATTTAGGACAAGAAAGGAGACTACTTCAGATAAACGACTGGCTACATCGATGGTGTCATCAGGAAAGAATCAGATTTCTGGACCATGGCTTATGCTTTCGAGATGGTGGTCTTCTATCGAGAGATGGTTTGCACCTTACGACAGTAGGAAAAAGGGTGTTTGGTAACAGCCTTGCTAACCTGATAAGGAGGGCTTTAGACTAAATTGTATGGGGGAGCGAGACAATGATTCAAAGCCTTGTATGATGCCAGAAACTGGGGATAAGCTTTGCAGAGAGTGGTGCATACCCTATGTAATGTTAATTTGCAGGTATGTACAGAAATGAAACCCTCAGGATGCATAAAACATGGGTTCCGATGCCTCTACACTAATGCACGGAGTATGGGAAACAAACAGGAGGAACTGGAAGTCCTAATACAGGAAGTAGACCATGACATAATAGGCCTTAATGAAACTTGGTGGGATGACACTCACCACTGGAATATTAGGATTCAGGAGTACAACTTATTTAAAAGGGACAGACAAATGAGAAAGGGCGGAGGCATAGCAGTATATTTGAAGGAGGTATATACTTGTGAGGAAATATGTGCAACAGAGCATGGCAGCTCGGTTGAGAGTCTCTGGGTAAAAACAAAAGGAGTAAGAAATAACCTCTGTCACTACTTCCATGTCTTCCTCTTCTATTTGCCAAGGTGTGATGAGGCCAGATGCCATGATCTTAGTTTTTTGGATGTTGAGTTTCAAGCCTACTTTTGTACTCTCCTCTTTCACCCTCAACAAGAGGTTCTTTAACTCCTCCTCACTTTCTGCCATTAGAGTGGTATCATTTGCATATCTGAGGTTGTTGATGTTTTTCCCAGCAATCTTAATTACAGCTTCTGCTTCATTTCTGGGATCCAAGATCACTGCAGATGGTGACTGTAGCCATGAAATTAAAAGACGTTTATTCCTTGGGAGGACAGCTGTGGTGAACCTGGGCAGTATAATAAAAAGTAGAGATATCACCCTGCCAACAAAAGTCTGTATAGTCAAAGCGATGGTATTCCCAGTAGTAATGTATGGCTGTGAGAGCTGGACTATAAGGAAGGCCGAGCGCAGAAGAATTGTTGCTTCTGAGATGTGGTGCTGGAGAAGACTCTTGAGAGTCCCTTGGACTGCAAGAAGATCAAATCAGTCAGTCCTAAGGGAAATCAACCCAGATTGTTCCCTGGAAGGTCAGATGCTGAAGCTGAAGCTCAAATACTTTGGCCACCAAATGAGAAGGGAGCACTCACTGGAGAAGATCCTGATGCTGGGAAAGACAGAAGGCAAAAGAAGAAGGGGACAGCAAAAGATGAAATGGCTGGACAGCGTTACTGATGTAACAAACACGAATTTGAGCAGACTTTGGGGATGGTGGAAGACAGGAGGGCCTGGCGTGACTTTGTCCATGGGGTCATAGAATCATAAAGTTGGAAGGGACCTCTAGGGTCATCTAATCCAACCCCCTGCACAATGCAGGAAACTCACAAACACCTCCCACAAACACCTCCCCCCACCTCCCCCCCATGAGCTTTTTCACGGATAAAGTCTCGTTGCTCCACAATGACCTACCTGCCAATTTCGATATAGTGAATGAACTGGAGGCCCATTGGCTGTCTTTGGGTTCAGTTTGTGAGTCTTTCAACTTGCTCTCTTCTGCCGATGTTGACAGGGTCCTGGGAGCTGTTAGACCTACCACTATCTTGCTAGATCCGTGTCCCTTGTGGCTGGTTAAGGCTGGTGATGTGAGGTTCCAAGGCCCCATGAAGGAAATTTTCAACCTGTCCCTAGAAATTGGGGTATTTCCAGAGGGCCTAAAGGAAGCAGTGGTTATACCATTCTTAAAGAAGCCATCATTAGATCCTGTGGATCTGGTCAATTACTGCCCAGTATCAAATCTATTATTTCTGGGTAAGGTAATTGAGAGAGCAGTAGCTGAGCAGCTCCAGGGCTTCCTGGAGGACACGTCGATGCTAGATCCATTCCAGTTGGGTTTCCCCCCTGGCCACAGGACTGAGATTGTTCTGGTTGCTCTAATTAGATGACCTCCAAATGCAGCTGGATCAAGGCGGTTTGGCAGTGCTGTTAGTATTAGATCTCACAGCAGCATTTGATACAGCTGACTATGATCTATTGACTCACCGCCTTGCTGACATGGGAATACATGGGTTGAGCTTACAATGGCTCTCCTCCTTTCTCCACGGATGGGGACAAAGGGTGGCGCAAGGAGAGGATGTGTCCTAACAACACCCCCTGGTTTATTGAGTTCCTCAAGGGGCACTCCTCTCCCCTTGCCCAGTTTTGGGCTAGGGTGTTATCAATATGCAGATGACACTCAGTTGTATTTGCTGTTCAGTGACTGATCGGCCTCAATCCCATCATCCTTGGCTGTGGGTTTGGAGGCCATAGTGGGCTTGCTGAAGCAGAGTAGGTTGAAACTGAACCCCTCAAAGATGGAGGTTCTGTGGCTGGGGGGACCAGGGTTGGAGCTGGAGTGTAGGTTGCTTGCTCTTGATGGGGCATCCTCAACACCGACACCAACAGTCAAGAGCTTGGGAGTGACCTTGGATACATCTCTTTTAATGGAAGCCCAGATCATACATACTGCTAAAACGGCATCCTTCCACCTACACCAAGCCAGGCAACTAGCTCGCCTCCTGCCTCGTTCAGACCTAGCCACGGTAATCCATGCAGTGGTCACCTCGAGGCTAGATTACTGTAACTCATTCTACGTTGGCCTACTCTTTAACCCAGAAACTAGGGTAGCCAATCCCCAGGTAGGAGCAGAGGATCCCCCTGCTTGGAGGTCCTTCCCCCACTTCAGGGTCATCAGAAAGGGGGGGGAGGGTAGTGTCTGCTGAACACTTTATTATTCCCTAAGGAGACCGATTCCCATAGAGTATAATGGAAAATTCATCCATCACTATCTGGGGCTCTGGGGGGGCTGTGTTTTGAAGTAGAGGCACCAAATTTTCAGTATAGCATCCAGTGCCTCTCATCAAATAACCCTCCAAGTTTCAAAAGGATTGGACTAGAGGGTCCAATTCTGTGAGCCTCAAAAGAAGGCGCCCCTATCCTTCATTATTTCTAAAGAACAGAAGGCATTTGAAACATATGCAGTCTCTTTAAATGTGATGCCAGAACTCTCTTTGGAGTTCAATCATGCTTGTCACAACCTTGGTCCTGGCTCCACCCCCATTGTCTGCTGGCTCCATCCCTAAAGTCCCCAGATATTTCTTGAATTCGACTTGGCAATCCTAATTAATCCTGTTATAATATGACCAATGAATAACTGTTCTAGCATCACAAAAGAAAGGGTGAAAGAAGACCATGAAACACTAGATTGCTGCAGGGATTTGCAGCAGGATGGGAGCTGTGAGCTCCTTGTTGAGAAATCACCATGGGGGCCAACTTTGGATTGGTAACACCATGAAAAGGGAGAGTGAGCATCATCCTTCTCCCTTACCCCTTTTTTGGGCCCAAAGAGTCACGGGCAGCATAACTCACAGAACTGGATGGGTTGAGCTTTTACTGATATGCTACATGATGATCCATGTTCCTACCAAAGTTTTTGTATAAAGTTGATGTCACAAAATTGTGTGTTTTGTGCTATAGTCTGTGGACCCTGCTGTGAAATGTGATTTGATGTTGCGTTTCAGAGGGTCCAATCATAAGTATGAATCTATGAGAGATCTGTACTTTAGATATCTGATTTTGTAACAAGGTGGTGTGGAGATGATTAAGTAAACTTCTGTGCTACAATCAGTGGCCAGGGATGTGATAAGCGAGTAGATGTTGAGTTTGTGGTGCTCACACAAAAAGTTTCAAAAATTCATTCTTTGGGACAACATCCTGAGGATCCAAGAGGATCTATGGTCTGGAACCCTGTTCTTGCTCCAAGGGGTTGCCACGAATCCATGGATCCATAACTTCTGTGGTGCAGACGCTGCCCATGGACATGATATATGGTTTGATGTTGATGTTGGGGTGACCCCAAGCAAAAACCATGAGGATCCATGTGATTCCATAGTGCTGGACCATATTTTGCTCCATGGTATCACCACAAAGCTGTGGATCCATGGTTTTGGGATATAAGTTGTGGCCATTGACATGATATATGACTTGAGGGGGAGCTTGGGGTGACCCGAAGCAAGAACAGAAAGATCCATGAGAATCTGTGGTTCAAAACCAAGTTTTTGGTCCATGGTGCTGCCACAAAGCTGAGGATACATGATTTCTGTGGTGCAAACTCTGCCCATGGACAAGATATAAGAATTGATGGTGAGCATGGGGGAATCCAAAGCAAAAATCATGGGGAATCCATGAGGATCTGTAGTCCAAAACCAGGTTTTTGGTCCATGGTGCTGCCACGAAGCCATGGATCCATGATTTCTGTGGTGCAAGCTCTGCCCATGGACATGATATGTGATTGGATGGTGAGCTTGGGGGGATCCAAAACAAAAACCATAGGATCCATGAGGATCTGTGGTTCAAAACGAAGTTTTTAGTCCATGGTGCTGCCACAAAGCTGTGTATCCATGATTTGTGTGGTGCAGGCTCTGCCCATGGGCATGATATGTGATTGGATGGTGAGCTTGGGGGGATCCAATGCAAAAATCATGAGGATCCATGAGGATCTGTGGTTCATAACCACATTTTTGGTCCATGGTGCTGCCAAGAAGCTATGGATCCATGATTTCTGTGGTGCAAACTCTGCCTATGGACATGATATGTGATTGGATGGTGAGCTTGGGGGGGGGATCCAATGCAAAAATCATGAGGATCCATGAGGATCTGTGGTTCATAACCACATTTTTGGTCCATGGTGCTGCCAAGAAGCTATGGATCCATGATTTCTGTGGTGCAAACTCTGCCTATGGACATGATATGTGATTGGATGGTGAGCTTGGGGGGATCCAATGCAAAAATCATGAGGATCCATGAGGATCTGTGGTTCATAACCACATTTTTGGTCCATGGTGCTGCCAAGAAGCTATGGATCCATGATTTCTGTGGTGCAAACTCTGCCTATGGACATGATATGTGATTGGATGGTGAGCTTGGGGGGGATCCAATGCAAAAATCATGAGGATCTGTGGTGATCTGTGGTTCAAAACGAAGTTTTTGGTTCATGGTGCTGCCATGAAGCCGTGGATCCATGATTTCTGTGGTGCAAATTCTGTCCATGGACATGATATGTGATTGGATGGTGAGCCTGGGGGGATCCAGTGCAAAAATCATGAGGATCCAAGAGGATCTGTTGTTTGGAAATATGTTTTTCTACTGTTGTTGAGCCAAGGATTTGTGGAGGCATGATTTTTCTGGTGCTATCTATAGTCTAAGACAGGATCTGCAGCATGATGGTGGTTTGATTGCATTTCACTGTAAAAATCATATGAATTCATGAGGATCCGTGCTTTGGAACCCTGTTTTTTCACTGGTGAAGCGCCACGAATCCGTGGAAGCATGATTTTTGTGGTCCTGCTTATAGTCTAACACAGGATCTCTAGAATTATAGTGGTTTTATTTCATTTCAATGTAAAACTCATATGAAGTCATGAAGATCCGTGTAGATCCAACTTTTCCTTTTTCCCCTCAAGAGTTAAAATGGAGCCAATTTCTTGTTTTATTATACTTGCTGGGACCCACTTGCAAAGAATTCCACGCACCTTTCCTTCTCCCTAACACAGTAATCCTGCTGTAATCATTTTTTGAAAAGCTAAGCTACTGACCATAGCCCCATCTGGTGGCAGTGAATTCAGTTGCACCTTTTCTCAGCATAAATTGCATTCACAACATCTTTCTTCATCGCGAGTACAATTTGGTACGTTCCCTTCAACCCAGAACTATCAAAAAGCTGCAAGAGATTATGTATGGAAAAGAGACAAATGGCTGCTAACACTTGTAAATTTAGGCATTCATTCCCACTATCATTTTGATGGAACTGCTTCTAATAAGTTAACCACTCAGAGTTTGCTGTGGAACAGTTCTGCTGCATGAAAGAGGCAGGAGTCCCACACAAGAGCTATCTTACTTTGACAAAAGGGAACCACAACTGACATGATGTAGGCTGGGATTAATGGGGTATAAATGTTTGGATGTGTGGTGGGGGCCAGATGAGATGTGTCCCAAGGACCCTTGTGTATTTATTCATATGTAAAAAAAGATATCTTTTACGGAAGACATTGTGCAATAGCTAAGGAGAGAGAAAACTCCTCCCATGGATTGCCACAAGGTGAGAAGCAGGAGAGGGCAAAAGATGGCTGCCCTCATCCAGATTCTCCATGTTTGGGAAACAATAGAACTTGCTCCACAGGAGTGGGTTGGTGCATGCATCTACCTGTATCCCTTATCGTATCCATTTAGCCCTGAGTGACTGAAAGTTGTTGTGCACATTTGATATTTGATAGGAGGCAAGATTTTCTATAAATACTAATTACATTTATTTATTTTTTGTACTTGTTTTCCAGACATTTCAAACCAAAGAAAGTGAATTTTAGTGCTTTGTCTATATCTGTTTTTTGCTGTTATCTCCTGTTTGATAGAAATGTTTCATTTAGCAGTACTGTGGTTTCAGTAGAAAGGATATGAATTCTTAAGCATGGCATAAGTTTTGTAAGTATAGCACAAGTGTATATAACATGTTGAATTAAGCCAAAACTAAAATTGCGGGGGAGGGGGGGGTAGATGACTGAGGAAGGCAATAGCAAACCACCCTGTAAAATGTCTGCCGTGAAAATGTTGTTATGCAACATCATCCCAGAGTCAGAAATGACTGGTGCTTGCACAGGGGGACTACCTTTACCTTTTTAAAATTTCACAACTCCACATAGTTAGATGACTTATAACAATGAAATGCTGCCCTCTGCTGTTCATATTTGTCAACAAGTTAGATGACAGAAATGCAGTTTAGCATTCAGTTATTCAGCAGAAAGATACTTGTGTCCTGCTCTCATTTACAAACTGCACATTTTGTAAGATATATTTATGTTCATAGATAATAATTTTACTTCTATGTCAAACAACAATAAAAAATACAGTGCCTGATAAATTGCCCTCATTTTATTCCTTTGAAGATGGTATTTGTAGCTCTCTGCATGACTAACCAGACCATAATTCCCCAAAGGGGGGCACTTTTTCAAGCATTGTGATATTACTAACAAGAGGTATGTATATCCTTTTACTTAATCACATGACATTTTCAAGACTTCTATTTATGTTTTAATTATACCGTACCTATCTACCATACAGTGCTCAGGGTATTCAGTAGAAGTTTATAAATATAATCCAATTAAAACCACAAAGAGAAAAAATAATAAACCAGCATCAATTGAAATGCTCAAAACATTCCTAACTCTCAAGTGGACCATTTCAAACTCTCCATGCCCAATGAAAGAGATCTGCTCTTACAATTGCCAAAAAATGTCAATTGAGCAGGTCTGGTAAATCTCTCCTCATGAATACCACCTGCAAAAGTATTCTGTTTTCCTTTGTTCATGCCATCATAGTTGATAGAGATTCAGAGTTAGCCCAGTGAATTAGCAATGCAGGCAGCCTCTTGGGGCAGGAATGTCAAACATGCGGCCTGGGGGCTGAATCAGGCCCCTGAGCAACTGGCTATCATCTGCTTCCTTCTCCCTCTCTGTTGCTTCTTTCTGCATAACAGCTTGTTTTGCCAGGCTTGCTCAATCATACAGGAGCTACAGAGCAAAGCCTCTATTTTCTCCATTGGGTGAGGTTCCTCCCTTGGGGAGGAAGAGGGGGAGGCAGAGCTTGCTTTGCCAGGCTCTCTCAATTGCACAGTAGAGCTAATGAGCCAAGCCTCTCTTCCTTCTATTGGCTGAGGCGCCTCTCCCTTCTGTCCCCTGGGAAGGAAGGAAAGAGTCAGAGCTTCCTTTGCCCAGTTCCCTGGAATCCATGGGAGAAATAAGAAAGCACCTTTAAGACCAACAAGTGCTAATGTTTTAAGCATGTTTTATTTTAAGGTTTTTTTAAATCTTTAAATGTATTTGTCTATATCCTTTATAAAGTTTTATCCCTGCTACCTAATCTTAAATAGGTACATACATGGTCTAGCCTGACATGGCCCAGCCTGACAAGGTCTCATTTATGTTAGATTTGGCCTCATAACAATTGAGTTCAACACCCCTGGCTTAAAGCAATTAAATGAGGGAACGGCTGTTGACCTTTGGATAGTGCAGTCAAGCATATTGGACTTGCCATAACCAGGAACCTCATGTGTGCTGAACTGCCTCTCACCTCTCTGTTTGAGTGGCAAGAGAGACTGAGACTGGAATGCTGCTCAGGTCCTACTGCTATTGTCCCCACCTGATCATAGGAAGGGGGAGGAGTACTCTTCTCTTGGAGAGGAGGGCAAAGTAACCTAAGAACCTTTCCAGAAAAGGCTTTGAGGGAATCTGGGGCTTGTGAAGGACAAAAGGACAAATGCTTTCCAGAAGTGTGCCCAAAGCAATGTAGCTAGAGAGGGACTGTCTTTTTTATTATGACCCACCAGATGATACAGAAAAGTCTTCACCTACTGTCAGAATACAGTGATATAAGGAAAGATGAATCTCCCTGGGTGCATGCAGGCATGTTAAAAAAAAATCCGACCCCTGGACTTTCTTAACTGTTGCATGACAAGCAAAATCTCAACAGGTATATATATCCCTTTCATCTTCATGCTGGGAGTTTCTCCACCTACTGGTTTCTGTTCATTTTGTTCATCATTTTGCTTGCTTTCTTGTTTATTTATTTATTTCTCACTAAGACAAGGCAAGGGAATTAGAGATACACAAATCCTAACCTTTTTTCTTTCAATTTTTAAGGAACCTGTAACCTGGAAATACTTTTTTGTAGATAATCCTTTATAATAAAAGCCTAAAAGTTCTCTGGTGAAGCCAAATCCTGCCCCCCCATTGGCTAAGCCTGCACTCCATGAGCCACTGGCCCATCACGTGCCCATCAATCCCTCTGGCCTCACATTGGCTCACTGTTCTGTTCCCCTCCCCTACCCACCACTGGCCCTGTCAAGCAAGAACACCATCAGATGACCACTGATGTCTGAGGGAGACAGTTTTCTGCTGAGAGCTTACTGATCACTATTGCCTCTCCTCAGAGCTCTACCTTCCTTCTTCTCATTTTTTTTCACTCCTTTCTCCTCTCTTTTTTCTACCTCCCCCTGTTCTTTCTCTCATTCTTTCTCTGTATCTCTGTCTTTCAGTCTTTTTATTTCATTTTGTCTGTCTGCCTTCCTCTCTTTAATCCACACAAACAGTAGCAATTAACATCTCTTCAATGGACAAGGAATGTTCGTGCACAGCAGGGAGGGGCTACTTTAGAGGAAGCGAAAGGGAGTCTTTCAGTGGCTTTCCTCGAAATGTCAGCTGCTTGATGCTACCAGCCATTTCCTTCCAGGGAACCACTATTGCCAACCTCTAGGTGCTTTTCTCATGTAGAGGCTACCAGGTTGCCAGCTCCAGGCCACCTCTCCTTGAGATATGTGTGTGTGGGGGAATTAATGCCTTCACTTGGGTGGGTGGGAAGACAGCAAGGCACTCCAGAAACCATTGCCTGATTGCAGCTCAGTCAGAGTCTTAGCCTCCCACTGGCTGACTCCCCTGCCCCTGCCTACTCAGGCTCAAGAATGTTGAACAAACTGCCAAAAGCAGTCTTATCTCAGAGAGAGACTCATATCCTACTCTTCTCTGTGTCCTCTCTGTCAACTGGCCTCAGAAAGGACTGCTGCATTACTGCAGCCTCACAGAAGGTGTCGTGGCCGCCACTGGCAACAAACCTCTTCCACCCTATTAACGGCCCACACAGATGGCCTGCCAATACAGGCAGCCTCCAAAGGCCGCTAAAATAAGTCAGGGAGCTTATTTCCTGACTTTCCAGCCTCTTTCCTCACTCCCTGTCTCTCTTTTTCCCTCAGCCTCATCCCAGGATGGTTGGCTGAGAAGGAGGTAGGGTTGCCATCTCCAGGTTGGGAAATTCCTGGAGATTTGAAGGGTGGAACCTGGAGAGGATTAGGTGTGAGGAAGGGTGGGGCCTCAGAAAAGGCCCCCCTTCAAACCAGCCATTTCCTCCTGAGGAACCATTGTTGCCAATCTTCAGGTTAGGGCTAGAGATCACTCAGAATGGCAGAGATCAGCTCCCCTTGAGGTGGGAGGGAAGACAGCAAGACTGGGGGCACTCACCCAGAGGCCTTTAGTGATGTTTTTCCAGGTTGGTGGAAAATTCTTGGAGATTTTGTGGTGGACTTTGAGGAGAGCATACACGTTAGAGCTTCAGGGTGTGGTCTGCCAGACCCAGGTTTTTGCTGTGGAAACTGACTGGGTGATTTTGGACCAATCACAGAATTTCAGCCTAACCTGCCTTACAGGGTTGTTGTTCACATCAAACGGGGGGAGAGGAGCATAATGCAAGCTGCCTTGGTCCCTTCCCCCCCCCCCCCACACACACTGTGGAGAAAGACTGTCCTTTTCCTATCCACTCTTCTTGAGGTGTGTGTATGGGGGGGTGAAAGCCTTGACTTGGGTGGGTGGGACACTCACCCAGAGCCTCCTTCTAGAGTCCCTTGTATTTTTCTTCACAATGGGCCTTACTCCTAGTACCTCAGAAATCCTCAGAATAATCATATAGGGTAAACTGGTTAGGTTTGTATAAGACCAGCTATTGCAGCCAGTTCAGATGTAATGCAAAACTATGGCTTATTTTAGAAGCAGTTGGTTAGTAAAACCATGAATGGGTCTGCAGAAACTAATAAGTAAATTCTGACTTTTGTACTGTTGTTCTTTCCCTCACCATTCTGCTATCCCAGACTGCCTCATGCTACCAAATGGATAGCTTAGTCTCACTACCTCACCTGCTAGCTTACCATTCACCAACATCAATGCAAGGGCAGGGGAGTTTGGCTACAGCAGTCGGCTGCAGGACCACCTCTCCACAAACAGTTTCACAAACACCCCCACAAACATTGCTTGCTAACCACAAAGTGTTCACACAGAAAGTCCAAAGCCCCTGGAAGAGGCTGCATACCCTACACCACTTTCAATAAACACAGGCAAGTTATGTTAAAGTTGCTTTACTGATCAAGGAAAGCAAGATATAACAGTTGTGAATACTGACTTAGATGGATTGGATTGGACCTAGGATTTTTTTATTTTTGGAGGGTTTTTTTTTTGCTGAAATAAACACTGGCATAAAGAGACTTTCCCCCTTCGATCTAGCTGTCTCCCCACCCTATCCATTGTCTTGGTATTATGGATGGGCACAGGATGCCTGTGTAAACTAGTTTGTGGATGGAGCACTGCTAATTAAGATAGCCAAAACTCCATAGGCATTACTTTTTCTCCTTTGGGAGGCATGGAAGTACTTTCCATGTTGCTATGTTGGATGAGCAGAAGCTCAGGTGGAGAAAAGAGTCTATTGCAGGTGTGCCAAACTGTGGCTCAGGAGTCACAAGTGGCTCTTTCACACATATTGTCACACAACCCAGTCAGTGGGCTTGGAGAAGACATTTCTCTCTTTAAATCCCTTCTTCAAGCCAACAAATTAATTGGATAATACATTGAAAGTTAAAGTTGCTTTCCTTCCTTCCTTCCTGTCTTGTGGCTCTCAAACATCTGATGTTATCCTATGTGACTCTTTCATTAAGCAAGTTTGGCCATCCCTGGTCTATTGCAAGACAAACTTGGAGCTGAGAGTGGGGAGAGGCACAGCTTTAGAACTGGCTAGTGGCAAGTGTGGTTTTGTTTTTGAGTAGCCCTCGTTAGACAGCTTGGTAGACAGAGAGGGCAGGGATGGCAAGAAAACAAACCAGGGTTAAGCTAGGATACTACATAATACAAAACCGTAGCTAGAACTAATGTTAATAAACTCACTTCGTATCCTGGTTTAAAGTTATCAAACGAACCAGAGTGAGGATGATGATATGGGTTTGGATGACCATTTAACTATGGTTGGTTAAATTATAGCCATATATATATATATTATTATGTCTGAAGCAAGCCTGTAAGTTTGTAGTAGAAGCCACACTGGAAATTGATAATGATAATGAAGGTGATGATTATGGTTTTCTACAATTGTGATATCAGGGGTATTATGCTCCAGGTGTTTGTTTGATTGTAGTCAAAGTCCCAAAGAGTCTTTGTTTTATCATTCTACAGGGGTGTCAAACATGCAGCCCGGAGACCGAATTAGGCCCTTGGAGGGCTCCTATCAGGCCCCTGAGCAACTGGCTGTCATCTGCTTGGATTGTTCCCTGGGCCCTGTTTCCCTTTAGAATTACGCCTGCCATTAGAAGATGGATATGGCGGAGTACTAGAATCCTGGGACTGATATTAGGATTCAGAGTAGTGGAAGGGCTTAGGGTAAGAATAGGTCGAGTGTTGGTAGGGATGGGACCAATACCTCGATTTAGACTGTGAAGAAGCACTAGTCAGTCAGTCAGTCAGTTTATTGCGGCGCTAGGCCAATCAACAACAACAACACAACACATTGACAACGGTACAACACCAAGCTAAAATATGACATAACTATAAAATAACTGTATGCAACCTTCAGAGTAGTATTAAAATTATCTGGTATAAGCAACACATAACTAAGGGCGGCATTATACAATCAGATCACAACTTCTTTCAAGTACAAGCAACATTCAGTTTCTTCCTGTCCAGGTCAGTAACATATAAATACTTAGCAAGATCCAGGGAAAGTTGATCACTCCCATCCCCTAGGAGGAAGTAAATGGCCTGGGCCTGATTTAAAGATTTAGCTTGCATTAGGTGGTTCCGCAGAAGTCTGTGCCTTGCCTCTGTATGGAAGAGACAGTTCAAAATGAGATGGGAAACCATATCGATCTCCTCGAGGCCACACGGGCAGGTCCTATCTTCTAGCGGAATCTTATGGAAACGGCCCCTCAGTACTGCCGTGTCCATAATGTTCAAGCGTGCCAAGGACAGCATCCGTCTGAACTTAATTGGCTGTATCATTTCTAGATATCTGGCACTTTTAAGTTCACTTGTAAAAAAGGTTGGGATGTACGTCCCCCCAACTTTGGCCAGAGAGTGTTTTAATTCCAATTCCTGTAATCGATCTCTGATAATTGCTTTTGCCCCGTTCTTAAACATGAGGGCTAAAGAATCAATATTCAAATCACATCCATCTAGTTTAGATTTTAATTTCATTACCCAGTTACTAACAAATGAGTCATAGAAGATTTGATATGCAATATCATCCGGGTTCGCCAGCACCCTTAGAAGAAGACTCAAACCTCTATTCCACATTAATGTGGAGAGGCATGAGAGCCCCGTTTCCAGCCTAATTGCAATGGATGAAGCGTACTTTGGCACCTGAAGGATACATCGTATAAACTTCGATTGAACCATCTCCAATTTAGTTAATTTGTTGTACAAGAAAATCTCTGCTCTGTACATTAACTGGGGTATAACCTTAGCGTTATAGACCTTAATAGCCGCTAAGGCATTATAAGCACCCTTGGAGGAGTAAAACTCCTGCAAAGCAAGCGCCGTGCGTTGGGCATTACAGTGTACGCTGTCTATATGCCCTTGGTAAGATCCCGTATGGTGAAAAACAACCCCCAGATATTTATATGTTTTAACTTGTTTCAGTTTTTCGTCATTAAAACGCCAGATCATTTCTCTGAATCTTTTCGTGAAAACTATAATTTTAGACTTGTCTCTGTTGACAACTAAATCAGTGTCAAGACAAAAGAGAGAAAGCATTCTGAGCGATCTACGTAAACCAACTTGGGATCTTGACAGGAGTAATACATCATCTGCATACAACAAGATGGGCACAGCAATCTTCCCGATTTTGGGGGGATGCAGACTTGGGTCAGTAAAATACCCTACAATGCTATTAATATATAAATTAAAGAGTTGCGGAGCTAATATACAGCCTTGTTTGACACCTTTACTTGTTTGAATTGGATGAGTCAAATGACCTTGAGGTGTACATTTTACCTGCATACTAGAATTTTCGTACAATTTCATCATAAGAAATAGGAGTCTACGGTCAATTGATGTACTGTGCAATTGGTGCCACAGCTTGTCCCTTGGCACAGAATCAAAGGCTGCTTTAAAATCTATGAACGCTGCGTATAAACGAGAGCCCTTTGCTGCAGCCTGCTTATCAACAAGGAATTTCAATATTAACACGTTCAGGTGAGAACGATTCCTTCTAAAGGCTGCTTGTACATTTGCCAGGATGTGGTTTTCCTCCATCCAGGTTGTTAATTTCTCCCAGAGGTGTAAGGCGTATAGTTTCCCCATAATATTTAAAAGGCTGATTGGCCTGTAATTTTCAGGCTTCTCTCTCCCGCCCTTCTTATATATAGGAGATACTATAGCCTTACTCCATTCCTCTGGCATTATAGCTGTTTCGTCTATAAAGGTGAATAGGGAAGCCAGAACAGGCGACCACCAGTCCTGGTACGATTTTATCAATTCTATCCGGACACCATCTGACCCTGGGGCTTTCTTATGTCTGATCTGCTTTATCAGCTGATCAATTTCTGAACAGGTAACCGGTTCCCACTTAGGGCAGTCTGTTAACTCTAGATGTAATGGAGGAGAGACTTTAGAATCCAGCTCAGCATTGTACAACTTACTGAAGTGGATCTCCCACTCTTTAGGGCTGATTAAATTCTTAGGGCAATAAGGACCTTTCCGTTGTAACCGGTTTAGTTCATTCCAAAAACAGATCAAATTTTTATTTTTGGCAGCCGTATATAATTTTAGCCAATTTTCTTTAACATAAGCTCTTTTCTTTTGTTTAATCAAGAGCTTATACTGTCTTTTTACATGCTTATATTTAATCCTATCAGACCAATTATCAGTCAATTTTAACGTCAAAAACAGATCATTAAGGGATTTCCTGAGAATTCTACAGTCCGAGTCATACCATTCGTTTAAGTGCCCTCGGTATCCAGACCCTAGGTGGAGTTTTGCTTCTTGAACCAAGTTAGGTTTCAAGATTTCGACTAGCTTGTTATAACTATTCACTTTATCAGTATCTGCCTCTAGTATTTCCTTTCGCAACTCAACCACTTCCCTGGAATCTAAAATATACTTCATTTTGACACATACTTGCTGTGACCATGGAATACTCCTTCCTTTACTGTCTGAAAGCTCCGATGAACAAGGGCTTATTGTTAATCGTTTGACAGTGGAGCCAAGATCTAATTCCAATTTTAAAGGAAGATGGTCACTTTCTGATCTAATGAGGATTCTAAAGTCCTTAATTAGCTCGGCCAATGAGTTTGATACTAAGAAATAATCAATTAAAGAGGGGCTGCGAGACCCCCAATATGTAAGCTCTGCTGGTTGATCGTTCCAAGCTCCGTTTAAGATGTTTAAATTTAACTTTTGACATATCTGGGCCAACCTTAGACCTCTAAGGTTCCACTTACTATCTTTCGATATCCTGTCGCTAAGGGGATATATGACTGGCCAATCCGCTGGTGCCAATCCAGCTGCACTGAACAGATGCTCATCTGAGAGCCCTAACCTTGCATTGAAATCCCCTGCAACAATTGTATAGTCTGCCATGTATGTTTCATGCAACACGTCCAAATATTCATGAAAACGTTTCATAAGGAATTCTACCTCCTGCTTCAGGGAACGTGGGGGTAGAAGAAGCACTAGAAGTGATTCCAAAGGATATGGCCTGAAGCTTGTATTACGGATGTGTTCTAAAACATCATCCATTTGGTTGCTAAACAGCTCGTGACCCTCAAATGGCAAATCCTCTAACTTTGCTCTAGTGTCAGGTGGAATAAGAACCCACTATCAGAGTCATTAAAGGTAAAGGTAGTCCCCTGTTCAAGCACCAAGTCATTACCGACTCATGGATGGTAGTTTTAAATAGTCTCTAAGCTTCCTAAAGGAATTTGACCCTCCTTACCTTTCCTTTCAGTTTCTTCTTCACAACCCCTTCATTTGAGAGAAATTACCCCTTCTAAACGTTGTTGTGTTGGTCTTTTGGGGCAACTCACTATTTACATAAATGTTGAACTTAGTAACATTCTGGTCACTGTTTCCAACTGGCTCTATCACTTTTATATATCTCACTAGGTCTTGGACATTAATTAAAATTGCTGGGTTTTCACTTTAGTGCTGCAGCAGTGGGAGGGGGGTGCCAAGTGTTTTATCTTTAATTGAATCTAGGAGACTGAATTGTGAACCAGGGAGTTCCCACTTTGTGCTCTTTAACATTCACAAGAAACTACTGACTGAGGTAATCTGGAGATCTGGGCTGGGCTGTCGCCAATATGAGGATGACTCCCAGCTCTATCTCACACTTCCAGCTGATCCCAGAGAGGCTGCAGAGACCCTGAACCAATATCTGGAAAGAGTTTTGGAGAGATCTGAGCTAATGAACTGAAGCTTAATCCCAACAAGACAGAAGTGCTGCTGGGGGGCAGAAAGTCTGAGATGGGATTTAAGGTGTCACTTGATCTGGTTGGTGTTGCACTCCCCTGAAAGAACAGGTCAATAGTGTGGGGGTGCTCTTGGACTGAGGCCTACTACTGGATCACCAAGTGGCAGCTCAGTGACCAGGATGCCTTTTATCAACTTCAACTGGTTAACCAGCTGTGATGTTTCCTGGACAGAAAAGATCTGGGCAGTATGGTGCTTGCCCTGGTTACATCTAGATTAGATAACTACAATGTTCAGAAACATTGTATACCAATAAATAAAACATAACAGTTTGTTGGCCCATAATGCACTCTGAAACCCTACCTAAAATAATTTTTGGCTGTGGCTCATGGAAAAGGTCTGACCATGACTTTAATATGACTTGGGGATTTTGGCCACTTCTGGTAGAGTGCTAGCCATTGCAGCCTTGGTGTCTGTCAGTCAAATGCATGGGAGGGGACAAGGCCCTTTCTGGAATCTGTTTGACTTTTGAATGAGCATTCACTGGGCTAGGTCTGGCAGCAAGTGCTGGATGACTTGCTACCATGTGACTTGCATGACTAACCCAGGCCTGGCTGCTTGCTCCTGTTCAACAGCAGCCATACCAAGAAATCCAGTGTGGTGTAGGAACTTGAATTCCCATTTACTGTGGAAACTCACAAAGTGATTGTGGGCCAGTTACACATTCTCAGTCTAATTTACTTTACAGGTGGGGCACACTGGCCATTAAGAGTACCAGGATGCCTCTTAAGTGAGCCAACAGCATAGAGTTTCTCAAGAAAGGTTGCAAGGGGAGGGAAGGAGGGAAAGCTGAAGACATTGGGGCAGATGAGCTGTTAGGTGAGGAGAGACAGGGGCATAGCCAGGATTTTTTTAGATCAGGCGGCTTTAAAAAATATTGTGGGGTACTCAAATTTTTTTAAAGCCCCCCCAACCTAAAAAATCCTGTCTACATCCCTGAGAGGAAAAGACCTGCAGCCTCTTGCTCTCCTGTCCTGCTCTGCTGAGCAGGAGGGGGAAGAGAGGTGGGGCCGGCAGGCCGGGTCGTCCTGCAACAAATAGGGTGCAAGAAGCATGGAGACATATGTCTTCTCACTCTCCCCCTCCTCCTCAGCTGAGCAGGAGGGGGAGAGAGAGGCAGGGCCAATAGGCCAACTCTTCCTGCTTCCCGCAGTTGCCTCTCACTCTCGCATCCCACTTGAGCAGGAGGGGAGAGAGAGGTGGGGACAGCTGGGGACACTGAGTTGGAGGGCCTCCTCATGAAATCTGTGGCAGGGCCCCCCTATGGCTACAAGTCTGAGGAGATGATGAAGGAGGAAAAGGGCTAGGGGAGCTTTTAGGGAAGGGAAAGAGGAAATGTGAAATCAAAGCGGAGGGGGAAATAATGTAGTTATAAAGTAAAGGTAGAAAATCCAATAATCTGAGATACAGATACTATCCTTAAATAAAGACCCATTCCAGACAAAGGAGTAAATGATCTAGTAAGAATGGCCACAACCCACAGAAGAGTTGCCAAAACAGCTATGCCTGGCAGAAATCATCCCCATTTGTCCCTGTTTCCATGATCATTGGTATCCATTTATTCTCTTGTGTAGAAAGAGAACAGTTTGACCAATGGCAGAAGGGCCTTTCTGGCATCTGATATTCTGTATTCTGTTAGAAAATGTGCAAACAAATGAGCCCTTGATGGCAGGTGTTTTTGAGTCCCAGTAGAGTGTTGACTCCTGAGTTTGTTGAAGAAGTTAGTTTCTGAGTGTCCAGTAGGTGCTACTTGGTTGCTGATGAACAGTTATTTCAGATTGGGATTGAAAGGAAAGATAGGCCTTCCCCCAAAATTGTGTCTTTCAAGACTGTGGATACTTAAACTTTAGGTAGTATTTGTTGGTGATGGCCATTGGAATTCAGTTCCTTGGAATTTGATGAGTAAGGAATCTTGCCAGTTTAAGTTACGAATTAAGCCTTGGCAGACTTCCCCATAAGAATAGTCTGGCGGTCCTCAACTTTTTTTGAGCTTGCAGGCACTTTTGGAATTCTGTTACAGTGTTGTGAGTGCAACCACAAAATGGCTGTTGCAAGAGGTGGAGCTAACAACAGAATATCAGGTATGGACGTGATGCATAATAGTAACTCTTTGACTTCTCAGGCAGAAGCTCTGTTTAGTAGGATGTCTTTTAAAATGAACATATTGTTTAAAAATACTTTTTTGCACTCTTTCAGCCATGCAATGAAGATGCTTCTGCTGTGGTGGCACTGCTGCCAAGGCAACTCTTTAAGAATCTACATAGCCAGTGAGATCTCCACTGGTCAATCAGAAGCCCTGCTGGGCAAAAGCCTCGCCTGGCCCTGTTCACTTTCTAAAGACACTTGGTGGGCTCCAGGAAAGATATTAGCAGTCGCATGGCATCCATGGGCACCATGTCAGGAAGCTGTGGCCTAGACTACAGATTAGCTAAATATAATCTTACTAAAGACAACCTTCTGCTGGCATACTCTATACTTAGAAGATATGCACAGAAATACCTAGTAGCAAGGTCAAAAATTCCTTCATTTTAGCAAACATTCAGGGCATTTGACTTAATTATTATGAAGTGAACAAATTCAGGCACCGTGTTTGTCCTTTGGTCCCAGAATTTCAAGAACTGTTCACATATTTTTGTTGAAAATGAAGTATGTTTCATTAAACATAATTGATGTTAGAAGTGTTCAGAAATGTTGGAGTACTTTTGTTCTGTGTTGAGAGGGCCATATTATGCGTTCAAGATGTGGATATATACCACTGAAAGTTTCAAACAGGTTCATCTTCTTTACAGCTGTCCTATCAGATGCTGGAGCAAGTTCATTTGCCACATGAACCTGTTCTGTACCAGATTAGACCATTTATCTAACTGTGTGCTTTGAGTGACAGCTACTCTCCATGTGCTCAGGCTAAGAAAAGTATTTTCTTCTCTTTACTGAAGATGGTAGGGATTGAAGTTGGGACCTTTTGTATGCACAGCATGCATTCTGCCACCTGTGTTATGGTCCTTCTTGATATAGTTTTGCATTCTAAGTTGTGTAATAAATTTTTGACACAATCCTGCTAAAGTTAATCATGACTAATAGGATTTAAATTATTTGTAACTACCATTTTCATTGGTTGCAGTGAGATGTAATACCAACTAAATTTAACTGGTTGGAGCTTTCCCCCCTTTAATCCTCTTTTCACTAATCCTCTTTTGCTAAAGCATGATCATAGCTGCTCATGTTCTTAGCTAGTTTCTGTGCTCTCTAGTATAATTTATTAATATGCTAGTCCACCCATGTGCTTATCCGTTTGACTTGCTTAAGCTTTGTGTCCTAAACAACAACAAAGACCTGTTTGTTGAACCAAGTTCCTTATTATCTGATAGGCTCTTCCTTGGAAATGAAATGTAAGGGTTGTTCCTGTTTGGATGGTTTTAAGATAGACTATTTTTGAAAATGTAGGCTGCAATCCAGCCATAATCATGTTGGGTTCCATTCAGCCTTGGATGCTGAATAAGCATTGCCAGGATTAGTGCAATTGAGTATTATATTCCTTTATGGGTCCCAACTGTAGTTTGTCTGGATCAGTTTATGCCTATGGAAAGTGACATGAAATATTGTTTTATATATTCAAAATAATGACAATAAAACAAAGGGAAATACACTGCACTCTGTCACATTCTTGTTCTGTCATGTCCTTGTTTCCTATCTGCTAAAGGTAAAGGTAGTCCCCTGTGCAAGCACCAGTCATTTCTGACTCTGGGATGACATCGCATCACGACGTTTTCACGGCAGACTTTTTACGGGATGGTTTGCCATTGCCTTCCCCAGTCAGCTACAGTTTACCCCCAGCAAGCTGGATACTCATTTTACTGACCTCGGAAGGATGGAAGGCTGCGTCAACCTTGAGCCAGCTATCTGACTAACCCACAACATCAGGAGTGTACTGCATTCTGTTTTGGAATGCATAGTTGTCTTATGCCTGTGTTTGGTGCGTCGCATTATTATAGTGTATCTTTTACTAGCTACTTCATATGGAGTGCTGAAACCTAGACTATGTGCATCATGCTTTGAACACTGATCTTGGAGTTCTACTGCAGCCAGAAGCAGGATGCTGGCTGTTGCCACAAATTATAACAGATTTCATATAGTTTGAATTTAAGGAGCTTTTCGGACTATTTTCTCTGGTCATCTGTCTATCCCCAGGGAGATAGAGAGCAAGTCTTGGGAACATCTGTCCCCTACTTTCTCTTTTCCCTGCATCATTCATGAGGAGAGATGAGGGGAATGATGCAATCCTATGCAGAGTTACTCCAGTCTAGACCCACTGATTTCATTGTTTATTGCTTTATTATTTTTTTATGGATTCTGAACATCCATTTTTCTTATTTTACCTTATTGAAACAGTCAGTCTGTCTGATAATGGATGTTTGTGGTCCCGTTTACAATAGAAATTACGGTATATGAGGTCTTTCTCTTTGTCTGAAAACTAGATGAGCGTTTGTGTATCAGTGTTGTTATACTGCAGATTAGGTACATGAATTTAATCATTTGTGTTGGATGCCTGTAATAGACCCTCTCTGCTATGCAGCAATGGTGTAGGCATGTCTAGATTACTTTTTTTGTATTCTCTCTGTGGTTTATTTTATTTGCAAATAGGGTTGCCAGGTCTGACTCAAGAAATATCTGGGGACTTTGGGGGTGGAGCCAGGAGACTCTAGGGGTGGAGCCAGGTGTGACAAGCATGATTGAACACTGAAGGGAATTCTGGCAATCACATTTAAAGGGAATTGCATGCCTTTTAAGTGCCTTCCCTAAATTTGGAAATGATGAAGGATAGGGCACCTTCTTGTGGGGCTTATAGAATTGGACCCCCGGTCCAATCTTTTTGAAACTTGGGGGGTGTTTTGAGGAGAGGCACCAGATACTATGCTGAAATTTTGGTGCATCAGCCTCAAAAAACAGCTGCCCAAGATACCTATAGATCAATTCTCCATTATACTCTATGAGAATCAGTCTTCGTAGAATATAATGGAGTGCCCAGCAGATATTTCCTCTCCCCCCCCCTTTCTGATGTCTCTGAAGTGGGGTGAGGGCCTCCAAACCAGGGGATCTCCTGCCCCCAACTAGGAATTCTATATTCAGTATTAATTCAAAATTCAATATAAATAATTTGTCCATACAAATAATGAGAAATCATACAACAAATCACCATCCACAACAAGCCGCTCTCATTCCTACTGACTCTTTCTTGGTGAACAACGTCCACAACAATTGATGGTCTTAGCTGAAGTCTGATGCTCATAAAAAACCAGTCCTTAGGTTGTTTCGAGGCTTAAAGCTCTTCTTCCAGGGACAGTCTGTTGTCAGTGTACTGTACAGTAGGTTAGTGGTGTCAAGATATACCTTCCAATATTCTGTATGTCTCAATTCATTTTGCTGTAAAATATTATCATTCCTCATTACACTGTGAATAATTTTTTGAAATTTTTTTAATAAGTTTATTGAAAAAATGCAAAACCATACATAGTACAGTATCGTGATCAGGTTACAGGAGTCAATGAGAATAATAACCAAAATTTTAACAGTTGCATATAGGATTAATGGCAAATGTGATTTACAGACAGGAACTAAAAGTGCCTCAGTAGGTTGCAGATTGAGTTAATACCGTCATGAAGAGGTGGCAGTAAAATGAGGATTAAGCAGTTAAATAAGCATCAGAAAGATAATAATAAATAATAATAATAATAATAATAATAAATTTTATTTATACCCCGCCCTCCCCTGCCGAAGCAGGCTCAGGGCGGCTAACAATACGGTGACCAATGGTACACCAACAATAAAACAGTTACATTAAAAACATTAAATTAAACATTAAATTAACCTTAAAAACCAGAATTAAAACAATTAACTAAAACATTTTTGACGCTATCCTTGACACTCTTCTAGTTGATGTTGATGGCGGATTTCAGTTATTCATAAGCTAATTTAAAAAGGGTGGTCTTGCAGGCCCTGCGGAACTGATCAAGGTTCCGCAGGGCCCGCACCTCCTCTGGGAGTTGGTTCCAGAGATGTGGGGCTGCGGCCGAAAAGGCCCGAGAGCGAGTATTCTGTAGTTTAATTTGTCTTGGCCCAGGGGTAGTCAGTCTGTTCTTTCCTACTGACCTCAGTGCTCTCTGGGGTTCATACGAGGAGAGACGGTCCTTCAGGTAGGCTGGTCCTCGGCCATATAGGGCTTTAAAGGTAATAACCAGCACTTTGTACTGGACCCGGTATACAATCGGTAACCAGTGCAGTTCGCGTAGCCCCGGCCGCACATGTTCCCATCTTGGGAGACCAAGTAACAGCCTGGCCGCCGCGTTCTGCACTAGCTGTAACTTCCGGGTCCGGCACAGAGGCAGCCCCATGTAGAGGGCGTTACAGTAGTCCAATCGTGAGGTGACCGTCGCATGGATCACCGTTGCTAGGTCCCGACGCTCCAGGAAAGGGGCCAACTGCTTTGCCCGCCTCAGATGGAAGAAAGCTGACTTGGCAGTGGCTGTTATCTGGGCCTCCATTGATAATGAAGGCTCCAGTAAAACACCCAGACTCTTCACCTGCTGCGCCGCCTTTAGCTGCACACCATCGAAGGTCGGGAGAGATATTTCCTCCCCTGGAGCGCCGCGACCCACACAGAGAACCTCTGTCTTTGCCGGATTCAGCTTCAGCCCACTCAGTCTAAGCCACGTTGCGATAGCCTGTAACGCCCGATCCAGGTCTTCCGGGGGGGAGGCGGGCCGGCCGTCCATTAGCAGATAGAGCTGGGTGTCATCTGCATATTGGTGGCAACCCAGCCCAAACCTCCTGGCAATCTGGGCAAGGGGGCGCATATAGATGTTAAATAACATCGGGGAGAGGACTGCTCCCTGAGGCACCCCACAATCTAGTGTGCGCCTCTGGGATCGTTCACCCCCGATCGCCACCCTTTGTCCCCGACCCCTGAGGAAAGAGGAGAGCCATTGTAAAGCAGACCCCTTAACCCCAATGTCGGCGAGGCGGTGAATCAGTAGCCGATGGTCGACCGTATCAAATGCAGCCGACAGATCTAATAACATCAGCACTGCTACACCGCCTCGATCCAGTTGCCGTTGGAGGTCATCTGCCAAGGCGACCAAGACCGTCTCCGTCCCGTGGCCCGGTCGGAAGCCAGACTGGCACGGGTCTAGGACAGAAGCGTCATCTAGAAATCTCTGTAGCTGCAACGCCACTGCCCTCTCGATGATTTTACCTAAAAATGGTAAATTAGACACCGGTCGGTAGTTTGCCAATTCGGCCGGGTCTGCTGTTGATTTTTTCAAGAGGGGACGGACCAAGGCCTCTTTCAGAGGCGTTGGAAAACGCCCCTCTAAGAGGGATCTATTTATGATGTCCCGTAGAGGACATCTAAGCTCCCTCTGGCAAGATTTAATCAGCCAGGAGGGGCAAGGGTCCAGATCGCATGTTGTTGGGCGAGCAGCGGAGAGAATTCCATCAACTTCTTCCAGGCTGAGTGGGTCGAAGTGGTCCAGCAGTGAATCCGAAGACAGGCGCGGAGCCTCAGTCTGACTTACTGTATCTAATGTGATAGGCAGGTCTTGGCGGAGTGATGAGATTTTATCTGCAAAATATTTCGCAAATGCCTCACAGCCAATCTCCAATTCTCTAACATTTGATTTGCCTTGTGGCAGTGTTATAAGATCTCCAATTACCCTAAACAATTGTGCTGGGCGCGAATTTGCAGATGCAATCTTGGCTGCAAAGTATTGTTTCTTTGCAGCCTTGACTGCCATCTCATATGACTTCATAAACGTTCTATAGGATGTTCTCGTCACTTCGTCCCGAGTATGCCTCCACCGCCTCTCTAGTCGTCTGAGCCCTTGCTTCAGCTGGCGTAGCTCCAAGGTATACCATGGAGCCAGCTTCCTACGAGGGCGCAGAGGGCGCCGGGGTGCGATTTCGTCGATGGCCCTGGATAGCTGATCTTGCCAGACTTCCACCAGGTCATTGAGGGAATCGCCAGTGGGCCAAGGATCCCTCAGGGCCGTTTGGAACCGTTCCGGGTCCATCAGGCCCCGAGGGCGAGCCAAAATAGGCTCTCCGCCCATACAGGGTTGGGGTGGCACCTCCATACGGGCCTTAAGGGCTAGGTGATCCGACCATGGAACCGCTTCATCTGCGATATCGTTCACCAAAATCCCAGACGCAAAGATCAAATCTAGTGTGTGTCCGGCCTGATGCGTGGGTGTTGTAACAAATTGAGAGAGTCCTAGTGTCGCCATGGAAGACACTAGGTCCATCGCCTGAGTGGAGGCCGTGTCGTCGACATGGACATTGAAGTCGCCCAGGACCATAAGTCCTGGGCTCTCCAATGCCCAGCCCGCCACTGCCTCCAATAGTGATGGTAAGGCGCTGGCTGGTGCGTTAGGCGGACGGTACACCAGCCAGATCGCCAACCCCTCCCCAACATCCCACCACAGACCGACACACTCAATGCCATCGATCTTTGGGGCCGGGAGAGCCCTAAAGGAGTAAGCCTCCCGTATGAGTAATGCCACCCCTCCCCCCCGCCCGTTACTCCGTGACTGGTGAAAGACCGAGTAACCTGGGGGGGTCATCTGGGAGAGAGCTACTGTCTCTCCATCCCGCACCCAGGTCTCGGTCACGCAAGCCAGGTCCACGTCCTGCCTAAGCAGGAACTCCTTAAGGGTTGAGGTCTTGTTATTGATGGACCTGGCGTTGCATAACACCAGTGACGGAGACGAGCATTTCCTCTTAGGCCCACTACCTGCCACCGTTGGGATGGGCAATAGACTGGAAGGTGGCCGAGCACTGATTTGTCTCTGTCTCCTTCCCTTATATAATTGTCTATTCCCACCGTCATATCTTCCCCTCCCCAGGAGCACTGGAATCCCCTGGGCCAACATCTGCACTCACTTGGAGTGGGCTCGCAGTATACTCCTCACAGTTGTTCCTAATTATCCTCACCAATCTTAACAGCAGTAATAAGGAAGCAAAGACCACATTTATATTGTAAGCTAACCACATGTAAAATAACCATAAAAAAAGAAAAGTAAAAGATAAGAAAAATAAACAGGAGGAAGGGAGTAGAGGATAGGGAAGGAAGAGTAAGATTATAAGACTAGAATATCTATAGGGGAAGAAAAGTTGAATAAAGAGGGGTTGTGAGAAATGTGTTCAATGAGAGGAACGAGTTGTGGTTTAGGGTTAGGGTTTAGGGTTGAAGTGGAGAGACATACTGAAGAAGTGATTTTTCCCATCAATAGAAAATCCCAGATTTTCTTGCACCACGAAGAAAGAGATGGAGGGGTAGGGTCCTTCCAAGCAGAGGCAATCATCTCCTTAGCTGCTGCACAAAGAAAGGCTACCAAAGTTCTGTGAGTGTCAAGGATAGCAGAATCTTGCCAAAGATTAAAAAGCAAAATTTCATAAGTAAAGGGGAAATTATGGGTGACTATCAGTTGAGTTTGAGTACGAACCGAATGCCAGAAAGGTTGTAATTTGGGACACGACCACCAAGAATGAAAGTAGGATCCAATAGAAGAGCATTGTTTCCAGCAGGCGTCACTAGAGGCCGGAGTGATGCGGTGAAGCTGAGCTGGGGTGTAGTACCACCGGGAAAGGAATTAAAAGATTGGAACATAATGTTAAGGGTTTTGGATTTGTGAACGGGGGAGGACCATATGTATTGCCATTGAGAGGAGCTAAATGGAAGTCCACTGTCCACCTGCCAGGCAGACGTATAAGAAGGTAGGGGTGGTTTGGAAGCCAGGCTGCAAAATGATTCAAACGAAGTATGATAGGTAAGGTTCTGAAGAGATAAATGAATTTAGGTAGAATAAAGGAACGAATGAGGTTGATACGTTCAGGCCAAGTTAAAAACTTTGTTTCCCATTATCAAAGATTTCAGGTTTTCACGGCTGGTAACATCATTGGGGTTTGTAGAATCTTTCGGGATCAAGTGCCATGTTCTACTGGAGAAAGTTTTCCTTCCAGACGTTTCGTTCTCAGCTGTGGAGAACATCCTCAGTGGCGTTGCAGCCGGAGCAGGCGCTCAGACCTTCTTGGCTGCTGTGCATTGAGTGGGGCCAGGGCTGCTGGAGAGCTGCTATTTGTAGGCTGGAGGGGGTGTGATGAAAGGGCAATTAGTTTGTGGATGTGCCCATTGTTTGGTGGGCCTTCCTGGAAGGGTAGTGATAAGGAAACTGGCTGTTGAATGTGACCATTGTTCCGTGTTACGGTAATTGCTGGGAGGGTTGGAAGGGGTTTGAAGATAAGGAAGATGGTTGTTGACTGTGCTGATTGTTCTGTGGAATTTGCTGGTTGTTCTGAGACTTTCTGCAATTTATAGTCTGTAGGGTGTTTTGCAGAGCTGGGTACCAAGATTGGTGGATGAAAATGCCTTCTTTCTGTTAAAATTGTGTTTCCCATTGTTTGGTCAGTGATTAAATGGATTGATGCAAAGTGGAGAAGTTAATCTTATAGAGGTGTGATTTAGGTTGAGTGGAATGTTGACTCCAAGATAAGTCCACGAATTTGTAACCCATTGAAAGTGAAACGCAGAGTGCAAATAATATGAAGAGGGAGGGGATAGGTAGATAGGATAGATAACGGTTTTGGAAAGATTGACTTTAAGGCCTGATATAGAACCAAAAGTGTCCTGTATTGACTCGGCTGAGTTGAGAGAAATTGCTGGATTCATGAGGAATAAAATCACGTCATCTGCAAAAAGATTGATCCTATATTCAGTAGGACCAACGTGAATCCCAGATACGAGATTAAAGGAGCGGATAGCATTAGCCAAGGGTTCGATGGCAAGGGCAAAGAGGATTGGGGATAAGGGGCAGCCTTGTCGTGTACCTCTTGACAAGGAAAAATCAGATGAAATCAAGCCATTGATTTTCAGATGAGCCTGACAAGGAATATAGTGTCTGTATGGTATGAAGAAAATTGTCTCCAAAACCCATGATGCTCGAAACATGGTGCAGATATGTGGGTTCTAAAGTGTCAAAGGCTTTTTCCAGATTGATTGCTTTTATGATTGATTCCAACTTCTGAGATGCCCGAAATGAAAAACATTTAGGACTTTTCTGATGAGATAGGCTATATTGTGTTTGGGTATGAAGCCATATTGATTAGGGTGAATATATTCAGATATGAAAGTGTTGAGTCTATTGAGTAAAACAGAAGCAAAAATTTTGGCATCAGAGTTTAGAAGAGAGATAGGACAATATGACTTCATATCAAGTAAATCTCTGCCCTTTTTAGGGGTAAGAATAATTTGAGATTCTGATCAGGTACCCAGGAGAGAACCTTGTAGAAATAGAGAACTGCATATGTCAGTTAAGTGTGGAAGGAGATCGTCTAGGAAAACCTTATAAAATTCTGGGGGTCTTTCTAGATTTAAGTAACTTAACAGCAACAGAGATCTCTTGCATAGTGAAGGGGCTATCGAGAAAACTTTTGTGGTCATCAGATAAATGCTTAAGCATTTGGAAAGAAGAAAGAAACTGAGAAAGATGAGACGGGTCCGGATTTCCTGAGCTATAAAGGGACTTGAAGAATTCGTGAAAAGAAGTTAAAATCTGGCTGGAGTCTGAAATTGTAGAACCATTAGGGGTTCTGATACAATTGATATGTGTGCTGAAATTTGCTGACGTGCCTTCCAGGAGAGGGTTTTGAGTGAACGTGGACTAAGATATCAGGATTTATGCTTTAAGAAAAGAAGATTTTTCTGGATCTTCGTAGTTTCTAGAGCCTGAAGGGCTTGCCGCTCTGCTAACAGTTGTTTGTATATGGATCTATTGCCTGAAGCCTTGTGTTGGAGTTCTAAGGAACGTATCTTAGAGATAAGAGCTGATCTAGCGCTTTCTTTTTCTTTTTTATAGTACGATGCCCAGGAGATAATTTTGCCTCATACAAATGCTTTCATGGCATCCCTTCGTATAGGAAGGGAAACCAGATCATTTTTATTGAGTTCAAAGTAATCTTGAATGTCCTTAGCTATGTAAGCAACAAATCTTTCGTTACGCAGGACGGAAGAGTTAAGAGACTCCGGGCGTTGGCTGCAGATGGCTGTATTCACGACTCTGATAAATGCTAAGTAGTTTTAAATACTTACAAGTTATTTTAAGCTGCTTTTTTTAGCCCTTCTGTGTTTTACTTGATGATTTAGGATTCTTATTATTTTTAAGTACCAACAAGGAGTCGATTGTTTGCATTCCAATCACAGCTATCACCTGGCCAGGCACAGCCAACTAATTTACAATTGGCCTATTTTTGTTGTTGCTAACTTTCTATGTGGAGCTTTTTCCCATACAGAAAATTTGGGAACCTCTCCAAGTTGTAAAAGGTTACTCTACTTCTGCTGCTCTTTCCTTTCGGAAAAGGAGTTTTGGAGCAAAGAATATTTTTGCATGTAACATTGTAAGGTCTACTTAATCTTAATAGTACTTGCCTTTGTTATCGCTTTGAAATTTGAACAACAATGGCTTCCAGCAAGCGTCCGAGAGATGCAGAGGAATCATCTTCTATCCCTGCTAATAAGCAGTCTAAGATTGGGGATTTTTTAGTCTCCAATACCAAACAAAAAGCTTCTTCAACTGCTTTTGTTATTGAAACGACAAATCGCTTTTCTCCTTTGGAGTGTGAGATTGAGGAGGAGGCAATTTGCACTTTCGCCCAGGAGGACAAGGAGGACGAGGCTGACCCAAGGCATTTAAAAACACAGCAGACTCTTTCTGATAATGAGGATATTATTAATTTCTCATTTGGGCAAGCACTCCTTGAACATACTGCCAGAACAGTTAAAACCCTCTTTGAAAACATAAAAAGTATCGAAAATAGGGTTTCAAATCTGGCATCTGATATAAAACTGCTAATTAATGCAACCAGGGAAATTCATCAATCTCATTTGTCCTCAAAATTTCCAATGGCTTAAGAAAATTTAGAATCAAAGTCTAAAGCCTCCTCAGTATTCAACTCTGAGCTAGATGCAGTTGGTAAATACAGTAAATAACCACAAAAATTGATTTTTCAACCAAATAAGGTCTGTTTAGCAATCTACAGCTACAGAGGTAGGATTCCAAGCTGGAGGAACAGTCACCTAGTTAAATCTCATCTCTCTGAAGTTCTCCAGATTAATTATCAGAGATTAGATTTGTTTAACATGCAATTTTTAAACCGTTCATTTCAGCCACAGAGAAGTTTATTGACTTTTAAAACCCCTGATATTCCTATTCTAATTCAGAGCAGAAAAAGTTTCTCTGGACAAAGCGGATATTCCCAGCTTGCTGTTTTGTAAATGCAGCAATGGCTGAACCACTCCTGACTCTCTCTAAAATAAAGAAGTTTTCCAAGTCCAAGGAAAACCAACAATTCCAGAAGTTCCACGGCTGGCAACACCTAACAGAAAGTCCCTGATGGGTCTCAGTAGAAGGATTTCAGAGATTCCAGTGGACAAGGATGAACGATTGGAACAAAATGTTCTATCTCTCAACTGTGACCCATTGGAAAACTCTATTGATATTGACCTACCCACTTTTGGAAAGCTACCAACTATGGAGCAACACACAGTTATTGGGAGCCTGGAACTTACTAAAAACTGTTTCCAATCACTTATAGAGACAGCAACTTGCCCACTTATCTCTAAGGATAATCCAATCCAAAATGCACATGAAAGTTTTACTATGGGAAACTCCATCACTGAGACAAATTTAACTCAGCCTCCCAGTGAGCAGGCACAGGAACATTCAGAGCAACCAGGTTTTTAAAGTGCCAAATCCTCACCCCGACTTTTTCTGACTCATTCAACATGGACACAATGACGGCCCAGCCTGAGATGCAGTCCCTGCAATGCAACAGCTGTATCTTCAATTTCACAGAAGTCATTGGATCAGATAACAAGGATAGAGTGACTCACAAAGGAAACAAGAACTAGAAATTTACGATGTGTTTTCTGGAACATAGCAGGCTGGAGAAATAAACTGTCTGATTTAGATTTTATTAATTTCCTAAAATCTTTTGATTGTATCTTTTTACAGGAAACATGGTCTACAGAAATGCTAAACTTTGCAGATTTTAGAGTTTTTTATCTTCCTGCTTACAGAATTCACTTAAAAGGCTGATGTAAAGCGGGTCTAGCAATTTTGGTGAAATCCCATTTACAAGTCAAGGTATCTGCTTTTAGTCCCTGTTCACCTGTAGCCCATGCATTATTGTTGTCATTTACTGTACTAAGGTGTCATTCCATCCTCTAATGATGAACTAGAGTTAACTGCTTATTGGGAGAAACTTTCTGAATACATTTTGTCTATATCCAGGCTACTCTTTAGCTCAGATTATGATTGTGGGTGATCTGAACACCCGAATTGGCTCTGATAATAAAAAAAAAATGGATTTCCTCCTTGGGCTACAAGGACATAGAGACCTTACCTCTACAGCTTGGGCTGACATATCATTCCAAGGATACAGTACTTAACAAAGCTGGTTTAAGCCTACTAAAATTTTGTATCAAACATGATGTCCAAAGATTTAATGGACTCCCCCAATTTCCGGCTGCCAGTGAATTTACGTTTGTATCCTCTCGTGGTTGCAGTGTGGTAGATTATTGTCTATGCTCACCAAATCTATTCCCATTTATTAACAACATTTCCATAGAACTGCGTACTGAAAGTGACCATCTTCCCTTAGTTTTTTCCTTAAAGATGAACCCAAGGGGAGTTCTATACCATCTATTGCATCTCAAAATGAAAACATTTCTTGTGAGGTCATGAAAAGGATAAAGTGGACTTTATCTCAAGAAAGAGATTTCATTGCTCTTTTTAAGTCTGGGAGGTTCAAAAAATTAGGAATGGCAATTACAAATTCAAATACAGTTGCTGAAGCCCTATTTGAACTTGCCTTGCTGATTAATCTTTGCAGCTCTAAAGCTGAGGTGATGAAATTAGGTAGTCCTAGTATTCCAAATGCTTTGACCAGGACTGCTATTCTTGGAAAAAGAAATTAACAGCCTTATTTAAGGAAGCCCAGTATGGTAGAGATCCACAGAAGCTATATGACTATTTAGAATGTAAGAAATTCTTCTTAGAGGTAATTGCAAATAAGAAGAAAAAGTATTTTCAACATAATTGGGACCAACTCCTTTATGCCATAAAATCTAATGATAGTAAATCCTTTTGGAGATTAATTTCAGACAGCATGAAACCTAGAGCATTTGCCAATCCTAACATTTCTCCACAAACATGGGTTGACCATTATTCTAAGATTTTTGAAGATCAAGTCGTCCCCTCTACTGTTATAGACGCTTCTGTACTTTCTGATCTTCCTGTTTGACCTCCAGTTGAACCTGACAAAATTATTGAGTTAATTGATGGTTTAAAAGTTGGCAAAGCACCAGGTCCTGACGGTCTCCCTGCTGTGATTTAAAAAAAAAATTGCAGTCTGGTGGTCTGAACCTTTGGCCAACTTATTTACATTAATTGACCATTACGGAACTGTCCCCGATTCCTGGTTTAATTCCATAATTGTTCCCATCTATAAAAAAGGTAATTTAAATCTTCCCGAGAATCTTCACGCCATTAGTTTATTATCCATTATGGGCAAACTATATGCAAAACATTTAGAACGTCGGCTGACAGATTGGATACATTCGAAAAACATTATTGGCCTAGAGCAAATCTGATCATCAAGAATCCTCATTTCCTCTATAAAAACTTGTACACTTGTACAATTCCTCCTAATTCTTAAGTATTGCCCATATGGTAAGTTCCTTCATAGAGACCTAGGATGAAAGGATCTGAAATGTAAATAACTATTATGTTCCATAGGTTTTCTGTATATTTTGAAAGCCAATGAATTATTAGAAGACTTATAAATCATTGTATCTAGAAATGGTATAGCCATCTCACTACTCTGTGTTGTAAACCTTATATTTGCATGAACTTGTCCCATCCAAGTAACAAATGCTGGAAAAGTCTCCTTATTGGAGAACACAATCAGGAGATCATCAATAAACCTCTTGTATACAAGTATGTCAGAGTAAATTGGATTCCTGAGTTAATTAAAAATAATGGTCTCTTCTAAGTTGCTCATAAGTAGATTGGCAATAGACGAAGCCACTGGGCTTCCCATTGTTATATCTTGAATCTGATTAAAAATTGATCTTTATATCTAAAGTAATTATGATCAAGAATTGATCTTTATATCTAAAGTAATTATGATCAAGAACTAAGTCACAAATAGCAATCAATAAATGTAAGAATAGTATAATCATTTATCTTCAGCAAAACTCTCTCCACTGTCTCCCTAGCTTCTCCATGGGGAATATTGTTATATAAGGATTCAACATCCATAGTAACCAATAATGCTGTGGTTGGTATTGGCTTCCCCTCAAGTTGTCTTATAAGGTCCTTAGTATCCCTAATATAGGATTGTGTTTCAGAAATGAATGGTAACAAAAATTGATCCAAATATTTGGCTAATGGTTCTGATATTGATCCACAGCCTGAAATGATAGGGTGTCTGGGGGGGTGGTGGCCTCTGTGGTTTATGTATCCTGGGCATTGAATAAAATATTGGTACCCTACGGTGTTCCTGGTATAAATATTTAAATGTTGATTCTGTAATAATATTAGTGCCCAAAGCATCCTGTAATGTGATCTTAATAATGCACTTAATTCTTTCAGTTGGATCAAAGGAAATTAGTTTATAATCTCTATTGTTAAATTGACTTAAATTCTCATCATCATATTCTACAGTATCCATGATAACCATAGCCCCTCCTTTATCAGCCTGTTTAATGATGATATCTGGATCTGTTGATATGCTCTTTAATAAGGACCGTTGTTCAACAGTTAAATTATGTTGTGTATAACTAGATTGGTGTTCCGTTTGTTCTAGGTCCCTAAGGACCATTTGTTCAAATACTGTAACCGCTGGTTCGGTGTAGGAAGGCATAAAGGTGGATTTTGGTATCAGATTGCCGCCATCTGAATTATGGGAGTGTTCCCCAAAGAAAGCTCTCAGTTTAATCATTCTAAAGAACTTTTTTAATATATAATTTTTGTTGTTTACTAATTAGAATGTACAATTTTCCATTGTCTCATTGTTCCATTATAATTTTTTCTCCCCCATCCCTCCCCACTCAGTCTAAACTTCTTCTTTCAGCCAGGGGCATAGCGCTTGAAGCTTCCCCTGAACGTCTTCCTTCTGTTTCTCTTTTATCCAGCTCAGGTAAAGCGACCACTTTTCTTTGATCCTCGATGTTCTATCTTCCCATGGCAGATCCTGGTTTGTTATATCCATTATATCTGACTGAACAAATTCAAACAAATAAGTATGCCAGGTTCTTTCTGTCCATTTATTTTTATCTTTCCACCCTACTGCTATTACTGCTTTACCAGCTAGTAACATCGCTTTTAATAGGTCTTGGTTCTTTTTCCCTATTATTGCATTGCCTAGAGTGCTCATCAACATCAATTCAAAATCTATATTTAGCCTTACTTGAAAGAGTTGTTTATTATTCTTACTATATTTTCCCATACTATTTTAATCTCATGACATTCCCACCACATGTGGGTGTACCATCTTTTCACTTTTTTACAATGCCAACAGTTTGGGCTTAATCCTAGAAACATGTTGGCTAAGGTGGCTGGGGTTCTGTACCATTTGGTATAAAATTTTAGCTCCATTTCCCTGAACTTATGTATTTTTATTCCCTTAATTCCTTCCATTATTTTTTTTATATTTTTTGTTCTGTTATTTGAGTTTCTCTACTCCATTTTCTTTGAAGGTGGGCTATTATTCCTTCTTCATCTGGGGTCATTTTCTTATAAATTACACCTACCAATCCTCTTTTGGTTTTTTCCATTAATTTAGAAATCTCTTCTATTGGTTCTTCTATATTTATGTAACTATTTTCAATTATCTTTTTAATTTTTGTGTATGTTTGCAGCTTTTAACCAGTATTTTGCACCTACTGCCTCCTCTAGAGCTTGAAATGGTTTTAAGATATTTGCAGATAACAAGTCCTGTACTCTACTATATCCTTTTTGTTTAAATAGTTCCCCCCATCTATAGTCTATGCCTTCCTCTTCCAAAGTTTCCAAAGGCAACCATTTAGATATTCATTTTAACCATTTTGGCTGCCACTTTCTCCAGATCATTAATGTACTTTTCCTTGGTCCTGAACCTAATTTAAGATCTCTAGTCCATTTATTTGTAAAAATACCAAATTTCCCTACCCCTTTGTTAGCTTCATTTTCAAACCTAACCTATTTCTGATTCCCTTCTCTTTCTATTTCTAATAATGCTTTAAATTGAAAAGCTTCGTAATAGTTTATTATGTCCGGTACTCCCCATCCTAGTTCAGAGTTATGATTATATACTAACTTTTTTGCAGTTCTAAATTTCTTAGTACCAAAAATCCATTCTCGTATTTTTGTGTTCTAGTTTCTCATTTTTTGTTTGTCCATTTCTAATGGTATTGTTTGGAATAAATATAGTAATTTTGGTATCCAAAACATTGTAACACTTTTTTACTTTAGCAGTTATACTCATGGTTTTCCTCCTCCATCCCTTCATATCTCTTGTTATCTTTTCCCATACCTTTTAATAGTTTTTTTCCACTATCTTATTAATATTTTTATAAATTTCTATTCCCAAATATTTAAATTTCTTGACTCCCATTCCTATTTTAGTTAACCTATTAATTTCCTTGCTTTCCTTCAAATTCACATTATAATACATTATTTCTGATTTCCCCATATTAATTCTTAATCATCGCTTCAAAGTCACCTAATATGATTTTCGTTTCCTTAATTCCCTCTTTGGGATTTGCCATAATCATAATTATATCATCTGCAAATAAGTTAATTTTCATCTCTTCCTTGCCCATCCCGCATCCTTCTATCCTGCCTGAATTCCTAATTCTTTCAGCCAATTGTTCCATCGCCATTATAAATAAGGTTGGTGAAAGTGGACAGCCTTGCCCTACTCCCCTTAAATTTGGAAATTGTTCCGTATGTTCATTATTCACTCTTACAACTGCTGTACCTTCTCTGTAAAATTCCTGAATTGTATTTATAAATGGCTGGCCTATTCTATATTTCGACATTATGGACCACAAAAATTCATGGGACAGTGTGTCAAATGCTTTATATACATCTAATTTAAGTAATCCTAGTTTTTTAGCCTGGCTATGGCATATTACATTTAAGGTATTTCTTATGGGGTGTGCTATACTTCTTCCTTTCACAAACCCATACTGATCTTCTTTTATTATATGAGGTATTACGTTTCGCAATCTATTTGCCATTATTTTGGCAAAAAAATTATAGTCTTGATTTAATAAACTTATTGGTCTGTATGAGCCTACTTCTTGAGGATCTTTCTGAGGTTTCACTATTAAAGTTATTTCCTCTTTCCTCCAGGTATTAGGAGCCCTTCCTCCCTTTAGGATAGTATTAAATACCATTTGCAATTCCGGGATCAATATTCCTTTCATTTCCTTGTAGAATTCTGCTTTAAAACCATCTAATCCCGGAGAATCATTTTAAAGAACTTATATAAATCTACTCTTGTCTGAAATTTATCATAGTACGGGGTGGAGACAAAGTTCAAGCCTAAATTGAGTACCTCAAGTTCTGTCCTGGAAAACTGCTTGTGTGACAAGTCAACCACTAAGTCTTTTGCTGGCTCCACCTCTGACGTGGTTGTTCACCAAGAAAGAGTCAGTAGGAATGAGAGTGACTTGTCGTGGATGGTGATTTGTTGTATGATTTCTCATTATTTGTATGGACAAATTATTTATATTGAATTTTGAATTAATACTGAATATAGAGTATTGATATATACTGGTCTAGTTGCCTTTGATTTTTTGCACGGAGAGAGGTTTTCTGTTGTGCTTGTAATAGTTCCTCTGTGGTCCCAATAGCCCATCACCCCAACTAGGAATTGGGAACCCTATTTGCAAATGCTTACTAGACTACAAGTGGTAACTATGTCTTTTGATTCTGGTCATATTTAACAAAGACAATGTGTATGTGTTTGTGTGTATGTGTGTGTATATATTTCTAAAGCTTTGTTTAATGTACTCAAGCAGGGGTTATTTTGTAGAAAAATAGGTGCCGGAGATTATTAGCATAACTAATTTGTATATGTCACACACCTGACATCACCTGAAGGTGTACTAAATTATATCAGCTCAGCATCTACCTTAAAATGCTTCTTGAATTGTCATGATAAAGCCTTACTCCCATCATACTTTTTAAATTACTTTCTTCGATGTGGCCATGGTGGCATTATGAAGATTTCCATCTATCTGCTTTATATGTTTTAGTTATTTTCCCTTTTTTTGTGGGGAAAAACAAAATTCTCACAGGGGGATAGAACAATGGAGCCCAGAGGCTAGTATTTGGGAGGAGGGGGGTTAAGAAAAAAAGAGCACATTAAAATTAAGAGGTTCCAGAGCTCCACTCCTGTGAGCTCCTGCCCAAAATGAGGCCTGTGCTTAAATATTTACAATGTAGCCTTGTAACACACCCCAGCAGAAGCACATAGCAACTAAAATACAATGTCAATTTTTCATAAATACAATTCTCCTTCTTTCTCTCCCCACACATGCAGCAGGAAGCTGAAATGAGAATTGACCCTTTGAGTAATCTATAACAAAGTAGGAAGTGAGCAGAATCTCATGCTTACAGTAACAAAAGGCAGCATAGTTTGCGGAAGGGCACATTGTGAGTCAAAGTTAGGCCATTGTGGAATTGCTGTATAAATAATTAAGTTGAATCTGTCACTCACCAAAGCCTGTCTGGGGTAATAACTAGTCCTGTGCAGATCTGCTGTTTTGTTCTGGGAATGTGATCTGAGGATGAGAAATTGACAATGGTTCCTTTGTCAGTTCCAGAAACCTTTATTGGCATAACATGGTTCCTTTGTCATGGACAGATGACTATTTGATTGGGTTTAGACTTAGAGAGATACCAAGACTCTGTGGGTAGGGGATTTATTAAAATGATTTACCCCAGAGCCAGATGGATCCAAATGGCTATCTGAAAGCTCTAGATTTCCATGTTGATAAAGATGGTCCAGTCAATGCCCTGGTTGACCACTGGAATGAGGAAATGAAACCAAGCCATTGATATGATGTCTCCCAGGCACTCTCTTAGAGCCCAGATAGCCCCTTGGTTTACTGAGGGACTGTTGGCAATTAAAAGACAAGAGAGACACCTAGAGCAACAGGGGAGGAAGAATCATAGAGCTGGTAGGTACCTCCAGGGTCATCTATTCTATCCCCTTGCACAATGCAGGAAATTCACAAATACCTCCCCCCCCCACATCTTAAGTGACCCCTGCTCCATGCCCAGAAGATGGCAAAAACCTCCAGGATCCCTTGCCAATCTGGCATGGAGAAAAATTTCTGACTGACCCCAAAGTGTCATTCAGCATTTTCCTGGGTGTGTAAGAAGGGGCCAAGAACTAAGCACAGATGCAACCCTTCCGGTCCTCCTTCCTGTGATCTACCTAATCACAAAATCAGTGTTGCTGTCAAATGGCCATCTAGCCTTTGTTTAAAAACCTCCAAGGAAGGAGAGCCCACCACCTCCCGAAGCCTGTTCCACCGAGGAACTGCTCTGTCAGGAAGTTCTTCATAATGTTTAGCCGAAAATTCTTTTGATTTAATGTCCAACCTTTGGAGTGACAGAAAAATAGAACACCATCCTCTATATCAGCAGTCCCCAACCTTTTTGGCACCAGGGACCGGTTTTGTGGAAGATAATTTTTCCACGGGTTGGGGGGGATGGTTTTGGGATGATACAATTGTGCACTTTATTTCTATTATTTTGGTGTGGCAGTTAAGTGTGCAGACTCTTATCTGGGAGAACCGGGTTTGATTTTCCACTCCTCCACTTGCAGCTGTTGGAATGGCCTTGGGTCAGCCATAGATCTCACAGCGTTGTCCTTGAAAGGGCAGCTTCTGGAAGAACTCTCTCAGCCCCACCCACCTCACAGGGTGTCTTTTGTGGGGGAGGAAGATAAAGGAGATTGTGAGCTGCTCTGAGACTCTGAGATTTGGAGTGGAGGGCAGGATATAAATTCAGTGTCATTGTCTTATAATTATTATTACTACTACTACTACATTGTAATATATAATGAAATAATTATACAACTTACGGCCCGGTCCACAGACCTGGGGTTGGGAACTCCTGCTCTATATGACGGCCCATCAAGTACTTGAAGATATCACCTCTCAGTCATCTCCTCTCCAGGTTAAACATACCCAGCTCTTTCAACTTTTCCTCATAGGACTTAGTCTCCAGTTCTTGGGATGAATCCAATAAAACATGAGCAAAAGCTCACTCCATGGCAATGATGGCTGCAGAAGAACAATACTTTTGTACCTCCATTTTTTCTGTACCATGTAGACCAATGGAGGTGTTCCAGGTGGGTGGAAGCCTTTCGGGATCTGGCCTGCAAGCAGAGATGGTCTGCTCAGTGACTTGCTGCAACTGTTTTGCTTAGCACTTTGCAGATAGAATCTCTCACTTCTATTCCTACTTGGACTCTACATTAGTGATGACAGGGTCAGATGGTACCAAGGGTCTGACCTGTCCCGTTGTTTCTCATACTTTTCAGTTTATTCACTCTGAGGATGTGGATAAGATTCTTGGAGGCTTGAGGCCTACCACCTGCTTGTATGACCCTTGCCCTTCCTGACTACTTGAATTTGTCAGGGGGTTGGCTGACTGGGATTGCTAGGTAGCTAATGCCTCCTTTTGTGTGTGTGTGTGCATGTGTGTTCGGGCAAATTCACACACACACACAAGTTCACAAAAATGGCTGCCCAGAGAGAGGGGGGGAGGGAGGGGGGAGAGAGAGAATGTGTTAATGTTTTACAGAATTGTAAGCTACAACAATATCACATTCAGGGCTTCTCCAAGAATCTTGGGATCTGAATACAAAAGGGACTGTTAACTACTTTCCTCAGATTTATGATTTGTGATCCACTGTTTCCATTTAAAAAAAAAAATTACATGTATTTTCAGGTGTCATAACAAATCTGTATTTGAATAGTCTACATTTAAGTGACACTTTATGTCCACTTTTCTCATACTCTCTTTTCTATCTTTCCTTCACCCTGTTACCCAAAGAGGCAGTCGTCTATTTAATTGGGGAAAATTAGATTAAAGGAGACAAAGCACAAGGAAATAACTGGGATTAACCACCAGTGTTTATCAGGATGTTTCCCCTTTAAGAGAACTCTCAAATAAACCAGGCAGATGTTCAACCAGAAAGGCTTTTTATTAAAAGAGAAATAAAAGGGCAAAACACACAAACACAATTTAGGGTTGTCAGTTCTGACTTAGGAAATACCTTGGGACCTAGGAGGAGGACCTTGGGACCTAGGAGGAGGCTGGATATGGTGAAAGTTAGTGGAGAAACTGATAGCCACAGCCTGGCCCTGATGGCAGGGCTGCTGGGAGCAGGGGGTGTGCTTTATAGCAGGTGGCTGCAGGAAGGCGGGGCTGCTCACTTCTCAGAGCCTATCCATGGAGACTGATCCATGCTGTTGGTATGCTAGTGCAGGCTAAGGGGAAGAACCCATCCTAAACATGGAATAGGCAGGTATTTATTTATTTACTTTAGATTTTTATCCCACCCTCCCGCAAGTAGACTCAAAGTGGCTAACAATAATTTTAAAACAACAATATCAGATTACAGTTTTTAAAATGATAAAATTTAAACAATTAAGCAATTAAAACTATATAACTGGTGCTATACAGAAAATTTTTGATACAGGTGGATCACAGATAGTCCTCCAGCAGCTGTGGTGCTCTAGCCCTCCACTCTATGGCTATCATAGAGACTAGGAAGAAGGAAATGCTAGAGCATCCCTTGACAGCTGCCATTTTTCTTCCACTGCCTGATGCTTCAAGAATAGGGAAGGGGGGAAATGGCTTCTAGAACTGGCAAGCCTAAAATACATACAGAGTCAGCTAAGAGGAAATCAGAAGTAGTGGGAATAGTTGGGGAGAAAGGGCTATAATTACCAGATTTTATAGAGGTCCACAGAAGCAGCAGCAAAATGGCCAGCTTTTCACAGGGAGAAGAGAAGAAACGCACAAAGTATAAACCAGATTATCCTCAGTGGAGGTAGGGGAATTAATCTGGTGGGCAAGATGACAAACTAAATGGGGTGAGAAACCTGTGTATACAGGAGATAGTCTCCCAAGAATTTCTCCTTTAAATAATGAGGAGATTTTTGGTAAGCTAAAATAGGTTTTATTTAGGAAATCAATTCAAGCATACAGAAATAAAATCACACATCAATCACACAGTTCCTAAGAAAAATAGCAATGAAAATTATAAAGAGAAACATATAAGGGACAAAGTCATACAGGGTGATACTTTACTGATCAATGTCTTCAGAGAAGATTATTCCAAAGCAATAATAGACAATAAGGGGAGGGGAGCAAAACACGATCAGTGTATCTTACTATAGGGACCCGAAACTGATCAGGTTTAGGGGGTGTTTCTACACAGCAAGGCAGGTACACTCAAGAGTTTGGTTTTATTTTAGCAGGAATGCACAGGAACTGGCTGGCTTGGCATCAGGGGGTGTGGCCTTATATGCAAATGAGCTGCTGGGCTTTTTCTACAAAAAAGCTCCTGGGTACACTGTAAGAAGCACACCTGGATGGACAAGCACATGGCTTTTTATAACCAAATTCATATCCCCAGGCTGTGATATCAGGTGACCCATGACACAGGGGGCCAAATGACCTGTGACACTATTACATGTGACTACTGACATCATGAAGGGGTGGCTCCAGAGTCAGTTTGGAAAAAGGATTAAAGGCGTTGATGGGTTTACCTGTTGGAAACCATGCATAAACAAAAGGGTATGATGGATAATCTGGGACCAGATTGCTTCCTATTGTGACACCAGTGCTAAACACAATGGGGATGATTTCCATGGCTGAAATGAGTCTTTGTCCTGGATGAAGTTATATTGTGTAGGTACTTGCTTTTGCTGTCTGGCAGGACAGGTGAGGGGATGAAATTAACAAGTCTATAATAACATCAATGTCTTCCCCATTTGCATCTACAAGATGAATCCTGAGTACGTGGCGCTCCTGCTTGGCTCTTATGGTGTCTAGAGAGGCTTGACATTGTTGTTTCAGGAAAACACAGGAAAATGGCTTCTAGACTGCTTGATGGCTCTCAGAACCATGAATGCAGTTAGGATTGCAGGCTGAGCAGTTCAGAAGAGAAGCATGAACTGGAGTCCTCTGTAGAGCATGCACAAATAGGCTAAAGCAGGAAGCTGGCAAGGAACACAGATGCAGATTCACATAGAGTAAATGCCCATATGAGCTAAAACCCCTGTGATTGATTGGACTCAAGCAAGGCTGAGAGTCCAGTGTAGCAGGATTCCTGTGCTTATGAGGATACATAGTCATAATAACTAAGAGTCCAGGGAGTCTGGTACCAGGGCTAGAGTGAACATAGTCCATTAAAGATGGAGAAGGGGGCTTGGGCTTACAAAGTGCAGATGAAACATACACACACGTCACTATGGAGCAGCATGCTTGCAATTATAGGGCAAATGCTCCCGGGGGCAGTCTAATGTGTTTGCCCCCAAAACAATGACTTGATGGTTTTTTCAGAGATGAACAATGATTTGGGGAAAGCTTGATGAGTTTATCTGAGGTAAACTATAGGTACTAATGGTGCTTAATGACCCACAAAATACTGGAAGGGAGAAGCTACCAGGTTTTATGAAGTGTTGCTAAATTAGGGTAAGTGTGGTGTTGACAGGTCCCATCTTCTTCCCAATGGGGGTGGGATTTGGGGGCTGTTCTGGGATGGGGAGGGGCAGAATGACATCATTGCATTGGGGATGCAGCACCATGCACACACATACATGCTGCTCACCCCCAATCATTTAAAGGGACCTTCTGTGAATTCATAGCTTGGAGGGCAGGTGTGTGCAGCCTCTGCTTGGAAAAAGCAGGCACTACAGCACACCTGTCCTCCAAACTGCAAATTTGTACCTTGCATATCAGGCATGCCTGGCAGCTGTGGGGCCACAGAGGACTGCTGAGGCTTCCCCCACTGGCCAGGTGGTAAGCATCTGGGGTAGCCCCAATAATCAGGGGATCCCCTGCCCCCACCTGGGGACTGGCAGGGCTTTTTTGTAGCAGGAACTCCTTTGCACATTAGGCCACACACCCGATGTAGCCAATCCTCCTGGAGCTTACAGAAGGCCATGTACTAAAAGCCCTGTAAGCTCCAGGAGGATTGGCTACATCAGAGGAGTGTGGCCTAATAAGCAAAGGAGTTCCTAATACAAAAAAGCCCTAGAGACTGGCATCCCTAAGGGGAAGTGAAGCTGGGCATGTGATTAGGTTAATCCAAGGTGAGGCAACCTGTTTTGGGAAACCCGTTGTCCTGAATTATGCATCTCTTTAGAGTGGGGAGAGGTCATTAGTAGGTCAGTAGATGTTTCCCATACATTTTCAATCTGTATCTCCAGACTTGCCCTAGCTGGCATCCATTTTCTGATGCTTTAGGCCAGGCAATGCATTGCAGCGATTGATATTTGAGGATAAACATAAGAACATAAGAGAAGCCATGTTAGATCAGGCCAATGGCCCATCCAGTCCAACACTCTGTGTCACACAGTGGCCAAAAAAAATTATATATATATATATATATATATATATATATATATATATATATATAAAAAAATAAATATACATACACACACACACACACACACATATACCCTCTTGAAGGTGGCTATGCTTGTGGCCGCCACCACCTCCTGTGGCAGTGAATTCCACATGTTAATCACCCTTTGGGTGAAGAAGTACTTCCTTTTATCCATTTTAACCTGTCTGCTCAGCAATTTCATCGAATGCCCACAAGTTCTTGTATTGTGAGAAAGGGAGAAAAGTACTTCTTTCTCTACTTTCTCCATCCCATGCATTATCTTGTAAACCTCTATCATGTCACCCCGCAGTCGACGTTTCTCCAAGCTAAAGAGCCCCAAGCGTTTCAACCTTTCTTCATAGGGAAAGTGTTCCAGCCCTTTAATCATTCTAGTTGCCCTTTTCTGGACTTTCTCCAATGCTATAATATCCTTATTGAGGTACAGTGACCAGAACTGCACACAGTACTCCAAATGAGACCGCACCATCGATTTATACAGGGGCATTATGATACTGGCTGATTTGTTTTCAATTCCCTTCCTAATAATTCCCAGCATGGCGTTGGCCTTTTTTATTGCAAACGCACACTGTCTTGACATTTTCAGTGAGTTATCTACCACGACCCCAAGATCTCTCTCTTGGTCAGTCTCTGCCAGTTCACACCCCATCAACTTGTATTTGTAGCTGGGATTCTTGGCCCCAATGTGCATTACTTTGCACTTGGCCACATTGAACCGTATCTGCCACGTTGACGCCCACTCACCCAGCCTCAACAGATCCTTTTGGAGTTCCTCACAATCCTCTCTGGTTCTCACCACCCTGAACAATTTAGTGTCATCCGCAAACTTGGCCACTTCACTGCTCACTCCCAACTCTAAATCATTTATGAACAAGTTAAAGAGCATGGGACCCAGTACCGAGCCCTGCGGCACCCCATTGCTTACCGTCCTCCACTGCGAAGACTGCCCATTTATACTCACTTTCTGCTTCCTATTACTCAGCCAGTTTTTGATCCACAAGAGGACCTGTCCTTTTACTCCATGACTCTCAAGCTTTCTAAGGAGCCTTTGATGAGGAACTTTATCAAAAGCTTTCTGGAAGTCAAGGTAAACAACATCTATCGGGTCTCTTTTGTCCACATGTTTGTTCACCCCCTCAAAGAAATGTAACAGGTTAGTGAGGCAAGATCTTCCCTTACAGAACCAATGCTGAGTCTTCCTCAATAACCCGTGTTCATCAATGTGCCTACTCATTCTGTCCTTGATAACGGTTTCTACCAACTTTCCTGGTATTGAAGTCAGACTAACTTGCCTGTAATTTCCCAGATCTCCTTTGGAAACCTTTTTAAAGATGGGGGTGACATTTGCTACCTTCCAGTCCTCAGGAACGGAGGCAGATTTCAATGAAAGATTACAGATTTTTGTTAGAAGATCCACAAGTTCAACTTTGAGTTCTTTCAGAACTCTTGGATGTATGCCATCCGGACCTGGTGACTTATTAGTTTTTAATTCATCTATCAGTTGTAGGACCTCCTCTTTTGTCACCTCAATCTGACTCAGGTCTTTCAACACCCCTTCCAAAATTAGTGGTTCTGGGCTGGGCAAAAAGTTCTCATCTTCCACAGTGAAGACGGAGGCAAAAAATGCATTCAGCTTCTCAGCCATTTCCCTATCCTCCTTCAGTAATTCTTTTACCCCATGGTCATCCAAGGCCTGTCTCTCCTGCCCTGCACGTGGAACAGGTAGCACTTCTGAGAAGGCCACCTTGGAGGTCCTGGCCTTAAGTCTCTCGCCTAGCAGCCTAAATTTTTCCTCCAGGACCTCACGACTGCATTTCCTCACATCGTTGGTGCCAACATGCACCATGACCACAGGCTCCTCCCCAGCACTGTCTATCAGCCTATCTACTACACGCATAATGTCTGCTACCTTCGCACCAGGCAGGCAAGTCACCATACGGTCAGTACGTGGTTTCGCCACCCAGCTGTCTACTTGCCTAAGGATCGAATCACCAACTACCAACCCCCTCCCTCTCCCTCTGCCCAGGGATGGTTCCTTGGCGCGAAAGGATTCCCGCTCACCAACTGAAGAAGAGGTCCCTTCTGAGGGCGCATTCCCCTTATCCTCAGCATGGTGCCCTGTTCCCTCTCGACCCTCACGCTCCCTGGCAGCAACGGGGCTGCTACGTTCAGAGCGGGGCTCATCTAATACGCCCCCGAGAGTCTTCCCCAAGTGCCTAACTGACCGTCTCTGCTTCTCCAGGGCAATCACCTCGGCCTCAAGGGTACGAACTCGTTCCCTGAGGACCAGGAGCTCCTTGCATCGAGCACACACCCAAGACTTCTGTCCTTTGGGCAGATAGTCATACATGTGACACTCAGTGCAAAACACTGGAAAGCCCCCACCCCCCTGCTGGCATTCTATCTTCATGATATATATAAGGTCAACTTACCTTATTGGGAGAACAAGGAAATTAGGGATCTGGGATCCTGGTCCTTAGAGAGCCCCTAGGCGAAGAGCCACAGGCCAAGAGCCCTTTAGCTCTCGCCCTTCGGCTCGCGCCTTTGGCAAGGCGCAGCTTAAAATGCAAAGAGGGTGAGCAGAGCCACTCCTAAGCAATCAGCAGCAATCACTCTCAATCACTTTCACCTTTAGCCCACTCAACCAAACAAACAGCAGTTCCCCAGCTGTCACAACTCAGAATTTTAAGCAGAACCACAAACCTCAGAATGAAGTCTTTCAAAACTCAGAAATTCTCAGCAACTTCTCCAGCTGTCTCAGCTATCAGAGCTGCTCTGCTCTGTTCTGCTCTCTCTCCAGATAGATAGATAGATGATAGATAGATAGATAGATAGATAGATAGATAGATAGATAGATAGATAGATAGATGATGTGCTCCCTGATCACCTCTGAAGTATATAAACTATACTTCATATATAACATCACAAATTGTATATAACATCACAATTATATACAATTACATCACAATTGTATATAATTGTTTATAACATCACAGTTGTAGCCATTCTAAAAGATCAAGTGTTGGCCTCCAACATTAGCTTAACAGCATCCCTGTTGTCAATATAAAAAATAAATATACTGCCAAAGGTACTGGTCAGTAATATGGCATATTTTAGAGATAGTATATCAAAATTTGAAAGTAAATTTTTAGGGTTTTCTTCTTTGTTTCTGGGGTCACTTGAAGGCCAGTACTGACTTCTGGATTTGTTCCTCAGAAATGGCAGTGTAAAAATTATGTTTTCTCTGGGCAAGTTCACGAAAATGGCAACCCTTTACTATTGCTTCAGAAGTTCATGGGTACTTTATCAAGCTACACCCAACTCAGTGGTCTCATGAAGGCAACTATTCACAACTGTTTCTTTCATGTGAAGATAGGGGGCTGCGTGGAGGGTAAGCTCTTTATGTGTAAATTGATCCCTTGTTCCCTTGCACAAACAATACATTGTGGGCTACAAAAGGAAAGACACAATGCATACTGAGAAGCAACATTGTTCTCCCTGTCTTGGTTCACCTATGTGTTGGAACAAATGAAAACACATTGGCGAAGTCATGCCATTTTTTTTATTTAGATATGTAAAGCTATATATCATAATTTTGCTTTAAAATAAATTTTCATATTATTAAAATAATAGCTACACTTTTAGGTTCAGTTGTTGCAACATCACAATTGTAACCATTCAGAAAACCACTGCTATTTAGAGGCACTAGTCACTCATAAAATGTACTGAAATTACTTTGGTGATACGGTGGAAAGTAACTGAATTTGCCTGTTTTACTGTAGGCAGGTACATTTAAAATAGAGCCCCATGGTGCAGAGTGGTAAAGCTGCAATACTGCAGTCGGAGCCCTCTGCTCACGACCTGAGTTTGATCCCAGCGGAAGCTGGTTAGGTAGTCGGCTCAAGGTTGACTCAGCCTTCCATCCTTCCGAGGTCAGTAAAATGAGTACCCAGCTTGCTGGGGGAAAAGTGTAGATGACTGGGGAAGGCAATGGCAAACCACCCCATAAAAAGTCTGCAGTGAAAACGTTGTGAAAGCAACATCATCCCAGAGTCAAAAACGACTGGTGCTTGCGCAGGGGACTACCTTTACCTTTAAAATGGTCTATAAGTTTAGATTTAAATTTGTTTAAACATTGGTAATATTTTTTAGTTTTAACTGTTAATCCTCTTAATTTTATATGTAATAGCAATCACTGCAAAAATGGAATCTGCTTTGGTATCTTTTTTTTTGAAAAGCATACATCACAATCTAAACAAAGTTTAAATCCCATTCATTTCAATAGCTTAACTAAATGTTGCATTGTGACTCTTGGTCTTAATAAATGATACACCATAAGCCTATACATGTCTATTCATAAGCAAGTCCCAGTGAAATTAGTGGAGCTTATTCCCAAGTGAGCATGCAGATGCCTGTAGCTTTTAATGCTTATTATAATCCTTATATGCAGTATAGAATGAATTCATAAAGTTGAAATGCCTAATTCTTTGTCATTTTCAACATCTCTTATAGTTGGACAAAGAGAAACTCCAAATGTGATTCTAAAAGAGGAGTCTGCTGAAAACATGGAGAGCAAGACACCAGAATCAGATAAAACAAATGCAGATGATGACCCTAAGGGATCACCAGATGCTGATAAACAATTGCCAACACCAGAAGAAAAAGCAGAAGAGCAGGAACTACCCAGTGAATCTCCATCTAATGATGCTGGATTTAAAAAAGTGTTTAAGTTTGTTGGATTCAAATTTACTGTCAGAAAGGATAAGACCGAGAAATCAGAACCTGTTCAGCTACTGAATGTAAAAGCAGATGATACAGAAATAGCAGCAGATGGAGCTGGAGACTGTAAAGAAGTCAAAATGGAGATGGTGCAGGAAACAATAGAAAGTGAGGTGTTTCATCCTGTAGAAAAGACTGAACAACAGACTCAAACTGAGCAGGTGAAAGAAGTTTCTTCTGAAAAGATGAAAGAAAGCCCTGTGGAACTAACTGAAGGAAGCAATGAGGCAGAAGTTAAAAGTGATAGTAGCAAGCTGGCAGAGTCTCCAACAAGTCCATTAGCCACTGAAACAGCATCACCCCTAAGAAAGTTCTTTACTCAGGGATGGGCTGGCTTTAGGAAGAAAACAAGCTTCAGGAAGCTGAAAGAAGATGACCAGCCTGTTGAGAGAGAGAAACAAGACCAAGATAAAGAAATGGCAGAAGAAAATGCTATCCAAGAAGAACTGGAAAAAGAAAAAGCAGTACTAGAAAAAGATGGGGCAGAAATTTCTGTAGAAACCACAGATGAGACAGTGAAGAAAGAGAGGGAAGAAAGTGAAGAAGCAAAAACAAGAGATATCTCAGCAGAAACACACCAGGAAGAATCCCTTATGCTGCCATCACAAGAATCTGTAAAAGGTGTAAACAAGGAATCAGAGATATGTTTGACTGAAAAGAATGATTTGGTCTCCAAAGAAAAATCCGAACTGATGCAAGAATGTCTACCATCCCTAGAGCAGAGCACTCTTACATTGTCTGAGAAAAAACATGCCGCACCCAAGGAAAAATTAGACAAATGTGAACCAATTTCTCCATTGGCAATGGAAAAGACTGAAGAACATTTTGAAATACTTGAAGACAAACCTGAACCAAAAGCTCCTCTGGCAACTGAAAGTTTTGATGAAATACCCAAAGAGTTTAACAATGATGTTAGCACCATTGTGAAGAAGGAAGAGCTAAAAACAAATGAAAAAGAAGAACTGACTCATGAGCAGTTAGTTGAGACAGATGCTCAGCTTCAAAGAGGAGAATTTGCTGATGAACAAATCAAAGAAATTATACCTGTAGCAATGAATGAACAAATCAAGGAAACTGACCCAAGCAGTGGAGATGTGGCAACATCTAAACCTACAGAAGGCATCACAAATGAAGTTGAATTGCTTTCGTCACAAGAAAGAGCTAAGATACAAGGCAGCCCCTTAAAGAAGCTTTTTACAAGTACTAGCTTAAAGAAACTGTCAGGAAAGAAACATAAAGTAAAAAGAGAAGAAGCTAAGTCGGGAGAATCAGTAGAACAAACACAGCAATTGTCTGATTCTGCAGAAAGTCCTGAAGAACAAAAGGGAGAAAGTTCTGCCTCTTCTCCTGAAGAGACATTAGAGCTGTCTTCTGTAGAAAAAGTTATAGATGTAGTACAGGTCACTGAAACTGAAGAAGGTGCTATTCTAGATATGGAGAAGAAAAGAGAAAGTGTTACTCCTTGGGCATCATTTAAAAAAATGGTGACTCCCAAGAAACGGGTCAGAAGACTTTCAGAAAGTGACAAAGAAGAAGAACTCGAGAAGGCCAAGAGTGCTACTCTCTCTTCAACTGAAAGTGCTCCTTGTGAAGAACAGGAAGATAGTAAAGAAAATGGTGAAGAGCAGAAGTTAGAAAAAAGCACAGATGAATCCAAGAGAAAGGTTGATACTTCTGTATCATGGGAAGCCTTAATTTGTGTAGGTTCATCTAAAAAAAGAGCTAGAAAATCATCATCTTCTGATGAAGAAGTAGGACAAAGGCTTGCTCAAGAAGGGCAAAAAACAGAAGAAGGTGGGACACATAAAGAAGCAGTCCAAGACATGACCTTTACTAGTTCCCAGGAAAGTGATCAAGGACAAGGAAATTCCTCACCAGAACAAGCTGGAAGTCCATCTGAAAGTGAAGGAGTTTCAACATGGGAGTCCTTTAAAAGGCTAGTAACCCCAAGAAGAAAATCTAAAACAAAGATGGAAGACAGAACTGAAGAGCCAGTTACAGTTCCAAGTTCAGAACATTCTGCTTCAGATGGTGATTCTGGAAAAGAAGAATCCTGGGTTTCATTTAAAAAATTGATGCCTGGTCGTAGGAAGAAAAAGTCAGATGGAATACCAGAGCATGCTCCTGTTGAAGAAGTGGGAGAAGAAATTACAGAAAACAATGAAGAAGATTATGATGTTCCAGCTGTCGTTCCTTTGTCAGAGTATGAAGCAGCTGAACAAGAGAAATTTGAAGCACAGAAGGCAAAAGACGATGATGTAAATAAGAAGAAAACTTTGGATGAAAGAACCAAAGAGACAAAAGATGCTTTAGTAGATGGACAGTCCAGTGAAGGATTAGTTCATGCAGTCACTGTCACAGTGGTTGAAGGGGAAAGAGCAGTTACAAGTATTGAAGAAAGATCACCATCTTGGATATCTGCTGCTGTGACAGAGTCCATTGAACAAGCAGATGAAGACAAAGAGAAACAAATAGAGCAAATTTCCGAAACTGGAGTTGGAGAAGAAATAGCAGTAGTTACTAAACACATGCCAGAAATTAGAAAGGACATTAGTGGTGACACAATAATCAGTGAGCTGGAGTTAACTCCAGAGGCAATTACAGCTCGAGATGAAGCTTCAGGTGTTGAAGAAGTAACTGAAGTGTCCTGTGCTGAAGAGACAACTGAAATGGTTTCAGCAGTTTCAAGACTAAGTGAGTCCCCTGATACAACAGAAGTAGCTACACCTGTACAAGAAGTAGAAGGTCAGCAAAATCTAGAAGAATTAAATAAGCAAACCCAGGAAGTTCTACAAGAAGTTGCCGAAAGAGTTAAATTATCTGATGAAGCACAACTGATTGGAAAAAAAGTGTCAGAAATAGCTATTCAATCAATGTCAGCAGAAAAAAGCAGGCATGCAATTAACATCATGTTTCCAGAAGTTAAACTGGCCGGCTCGCCCTTAAAGATGGAAGATCCTGAGAAAATTAGTATCCAAACTAATGAAGGCACAGAAGGTGATCGCAGTCAAGGTGAAGTTAAAGGAAGTGGTTTGAAGGAAGTGTTGGAGAAGAGTAAAGACTCATGTGCTGAAGGGAAAGAAAGAGCAAAAGAAAGTATAAATTTAGATAGGGCCCATGAAAGTGAAACTGAACAAGACAGACATGAAGAAATCATCAAAGAACAGACAACTGAAGAAAAATCTGAAGAGGAAGATTTTGTCTTTGTTACAGTTTCTGCTGGTGAAGAACCAGAAGTAAAAGTTGGTGAGACTATCAGAAAGCAACATGCATCTTTAGAAGCAGTTGAAAAGGAAAAATATAGAACTGTTGATGCAGTAGAGGAAGTCACAGTGAATTTAGAAGAAAGAGCTCAAGGTGAGGTCACTGTAGATGATGTTACAAAAGTGGATGAATCAATGAAAGGAACTGATGAAGAGAGGACTGAGTTCTCCCAGAACCTTATGCAAACGATAGTACCCGGCTTGGAGTTAGAAAATGCAGAAATAAGTGCAGCTGAGGTAAAGAAGGATCTTGTGCAGAATGATGTAAAATATGCAGAGCGGTTTATACAGTCCACAAATACTGAAGAACTGGTGCCTGAAGTACCAATCCAGAGCCAGGTTATTGATGTTCCAGTGGGAATTGTTGTAAATGAAGTGAATGCTCTAGATAACGCCAAAGATGTTATAATTGGCTTAGAAACAAAAAGCACTGAGAAAGTTGCAACTGGAGCCTACTTACAGGACAAGGACACTGAGGCCTTTTTACACAATGTGGAATCTGAAACTTCTGTGCAGAAAATGGAACCTGACATCCATCTTCAGAAAGTAGAAGTAGAGATCCCTGTAGAAAATATGAAAACCAAACCTCACCTTTTGAATACTGAGTCCCAGATCAATGTAGATACTGTGGAAACAGGGATGCCCAGTAGAAAGATGGAAGTGAAGGTCCCCCAGCAGAATTCAGAGACTGAGACACTTCTACAAAAGGTAGAAATAGAAAACCATAAAGAAGTAAAAAAGGAGTCATGCCTACTGAATGTGGAAGCTGAGGTCCTGGCAGAGAAGACTGAAGTAATGTTGGAAATGAAACTTTCCCCAGAGATAGCAGAAGCAGAAAGTCCTTCAGAAAAAGCAGCAGTTCTGACAGAGGAGGCAGAAGCAGAGGTTCCTGAAGAAAAAGCAGGTGGAAAGGTGCATGTAGAGGCTTCTGCAGAGAAATCAGATGTGGAAGTAGGGTCTCTAGCAGAAAAGGCTGATGTAATTGTGGATGCCTCTGTAGCAAAAGTAGTTGAAGAAGCTTCTGCAGAGAAAGAGGTATTCCATGCAGAAGATGTGGAAGCAGATGTTGCCAAGGAGGTTGAAATGAAGGTTCCTTCAGAGAAGGTGGATATGAAAAACTTTACAGAAGATACAAATCTGGAATCCCCCACAGAAACAATTGAAGTCCTTACAGAAGAAGTAAAAGTAGACATTCCTTCAGAAATGGTGGATGCAATGTTGAATACAAAGACCCTCACAGAGAACCTAGATATTGAGGCCCCTGCAGAGCAGTCAGAAGTAGTGCAAGGAGAAGCTGCTGCCAAGCCAGCAGAGCAGAAGGAGAATTTGCAGAACTTGGAGGCTGAGGTCAGCTTTCAATCTGAGATGAAAGATACTATGAATTCCATAATTTCAGCAGAAGTTCCAGTTTGTGCAGATTTACAGCAAGCACCTATGGTTGGTGACATATGTAGAGTTCCAGGCCAGAGAGGGATGCAGGATGTTGCAAGTTCTTTTGAAGTAGAAGTTTTGGATTCTGCTGGATCTGAGGGTCCTTTTAAGGTTGAGGTTAAAGACACTGGTCTTTCTCCCAAAACAACTGAGCTAGGGCATGTCACCCTTGTCTTAGAATCAAAGTGCATAGAAGAAATTGTAACTGAGACAGCTGTGCAGAAGGAAACAAATATACACTTTATGGAGACTGAAGGAGAAGAATCAAAGAGCATGGATAGTCCTGCATCTGAAGTCCTGGTGCAAAATGAAAACAAAAATGCACTTGCTTTAAAATCAAATTTTGCAAAGGCTGAATTAACTGAGAATGCTGCGGGAAATGAGCTTGAAAACACAGAACTAGCGGTTAAACCCAAACATACAGAAGTAGCAATAACTGAGGCTGCTGCAAAGACTGAAGAAGGAGACACCCTAAACTCAGACACCAGATTCACAGAGAGAATTTCAGAAAGCTGTCAGAAAGGACAAGTGCTATCAGAGAAGGTGATAACAGTAAAAAATTACAAATCAACTGAATTCACCGAACTAACTCCCACTGGTGATGTGCTTTATGCAGCTCCAATGCAGCAACATCCCAAGCAACAGGGGGTTATCGCCACTGACATTCCTGACATGCAAAGTTGTGAAGCTTATAAATTCTCTGTGCCAGTAACAGCTGCAGCAGTTGAAGAGCAGGTTATTGAAGAAAGTGTCATTGTTGCAGAAACATCAACAGAAACATTGCAGTCTTTCTTAGAAGAGCCAAAAGAAACAGCTTTCAAAATTGTACAGCAGATGACCTTTGCTCACTCAAGTCTGGCGGCTCAAGGGCCTGATACCAAGGTAGTGTTGTGGACTGAGAAGACAGAATCAGCCACTGAGAAGCCAGTTTTGCCAGATGATGATTTGATCCAGGCACAGATAGTTGATTCCATCCCCAAAATGAAATCAGAGCTCAGTCAAGAAACTGAAAAACAGATTCAATCTCCAGAAAGAAGCCTGTCTTTGACACACATAGAATTTCAAAAAGATGATGCTCAGCCTGTTACTATAGAGTCTCAGAGTACTAATATTGTGCTTAAAATCATTCAGAATGCTGTTGATAAACTGGAGAATACAGAAGAGTCAGCATGTGTGTCAAGTCAGGTGTGTGAAAATAAATCTGAAATTCAGCAGCTGCTTCCTGTGAACGATAAACAAGAGATCCTCATAACAGAAGAAAAAGTCCCTTTAACTTGTGATACATCTGAAGATGGAGGAAGCTGGGACACAAGAAGGGCAGATGCTGATCTAGAAGCCATGAAACACATATCACAGTCAGATGAACATTTGGACACAGTGACAAAACTAGTGCAAGATCATGGAATTGTGAATGAAGCTGGAAAAGACATTACAGAAGAGCCAAGCTTGCAGAAAGAAAATGGTGAAACAAAGCTTGAATCTGAAGTGGATTCTACTTTTCCAGCAGAGACTGAGAGAGTGACAGTGGACTGTATTGTCTCAGGAGATCTATCCAAAGAGTCACTTGACATATCCCAACCAAAGCTTAAGAGTATAGAAGTTGGGCAGACTGTTCAAATGCAAGAACACTTTATAGAGCAGCAAACACATGCAAAGAGGAAAGAAGACCAGGCAACAGGACTTGGGGAGATTCACATGGAGGAAGATATAAATAACCAAGACTATACATCCTGCGAGAGTTTGCTGTTAAAATCAGAGCTCACTGAATGCTGAGGTTTAAAGTAAGTATCATTTTCATTACAATAATTGCTTGGCTAGTTTAAATCCAGTATAATTATTTGGAATGTTATTAACTGAATGTGTGCAGTGCACTATTGGCCTTCAGAACTTTTGTAAATGTTTCAAAGTCAAAAGCAAATGACAGACATTGGAACTCAAAAGGAAATTCAAAAGGCTTAAAACAGGCTTTCCAATTCCTGCTGGCATCCTCCTATTCAGGGCTTTTTTTGTGGGAAAGCCAAGCAGGAACTCATCTGCATATTAGGCCACACTCCCTGATGTCACCATTGTTTCACATAGGGCTTTTTTTGGTAGAAAAAGCCCAGCAGGAATCATTTGCATATTAGGCCACACCACCCACATCAGGCCAGCTGGAACTGTGTTTTTTTGTGTTCCTGCTTTAAAACAGCCCTGCTTCTATTTAACAATTTTAAAAAAAGTTTTCTAGCTCGCTTTGTATGCAGCTGGACAGTGATGATAACCTTGCTCCAAAGGAAAGTGTGTTGATGAAGAAACTGTCACTGCATATATGCACAAATGTTTGGCTTGGTGTGGTGCATTTGCTGGTTTTCTGTCACAGTCAAATAATGTTTGTTGTAATATCAGTGCAGCGCAATGCTTCCTATTCAGTGTCCTGCAGCGCACAACGCTGACATAATGAATCCCTTCCATACTAGCAGGAAGTATCATCATTGACAGAAAATTGTTCAGAAAAAATGGTCCTGATTCTAGATTGATAATACAAGTATATGTAGGCTCTGAGAAAGTCTGGTTATCTGTTGCCTCAGGCATTATGCACAGTGAGGATTTTGTTTATCTTCTTCAACCTGGCGCTTACCCCTCCTTTCTCCACTTACCTCCAATTAATAAACACACTTAGGGGAGTGTAAGAAGCATTAAAAAGATTACAGGCAGAGGTCATTTTGTAGAAGGCATATTGTTGTAATGTCTCCTACAAACAACCTGTGAAACTAAATTCCCAAAAACCAGTATGAAAAACAAAGAATGAAAGAGGCTAATAAGCACACCTCTGTGGAAAGCTAAGTACAGTGATTTTTCTCAAATACACAGCATTCAAAAGCAAGGGGCAAAGTAACCAAATGTTAAAGCATGCTTTTCAGCTGTTCATGACATAATGGGATGATTTAATTACGAAGGAAGGAAGGAGTTGAAAATAAAGCAAATAGAAAGAAAAAGGGGGGAGGGAGTTGGAAATAAAGCAAATGGACAGTTATAAATAGAGGGGGAGTGGGAAAATAGGAGGGGAGAGAGAAAGAGAGATGGGGGAGGGAGCTGGAAATAAAACAAATGAGAGAGAAGTGAAGGACAGAAAAAAGAAAGGGGCCCTTCACAGCCACCTCCTCCCCCCGCAGGGAAACAGGCAGTCAGGGCAAGCCTAGCTTGGCCTGGGTGCTCTTCAGCCGCCCACCCTCCCAGGCCAAAATGACACCCCCCACTGCCCTGGAGAGGGCAGTCCATGCCAAGGCCTCCCCAGGCTACCCAGGGAAATGGACAAGGCAGGCCTAGTGTGGCCTGGTCGCTCTCTGGCTATCCACCCCCTGCCCTGCCAGGCCAAAAAGCCTCCTGCTGCCTCAACTCACCCTTCTGGCTGGGCTGGCTCGTGGCAGTGGCAGCAAGTCCTAACCCCCAGCTTGTCATGGCTGGACATTATGGAGGGACTCCAGTTCAAACTGAGGCCTGATTATAGGTATTACTTCACATTGTTCTTATAAATATCTTTTGGGTTGTACTGTGAGAAAACTCATAGCACATCTTTCAGTCTTGCTGCAAACCCATTTTCACAAATCAGCTATCAGAGAAACAAACCAGACATCTGAGTCCTTCCCCTCCCTATTTGTTTGCTTTCCCATTATTGCCTTATTTTCCTGCAACTTGGGAAAGCTCATAAAGCACTCTAGAACCACTCCTGTCCAAGTTACCCAGCTAAGAAGAGACTTTATTAACTCGCCCCAGCTGAAGGCAGTAGCAGAAGTAGCAGAAAGGAATAAGGGCATGGGGTGGGGAGGGGAGGGGTCCAGCTGATCTCTTTGAATCAACCTTAATTTGCTGGTATGTTTTATCTGATAAGCCATATGTGATGGGAGGCTTGCAGAGTATCTGAAAATTGCTTTCCCAGTTTTCAGTTTCTGTGCTTCTTAACAGTTTTGCACAGTGTTGCTGTGAAACAGCTAGGGTTGCCGGGTTCAACTAAGGAAATATCTGAGGACTTTGGGGGTGGCACTTGGAGACTTTCCCATTCCCTAAAAATAAATACCCGTATTTTTCGCTCCATAAGACGTACCTGAGCATAAGATGCACCTAGTTTTTAGAGCCATTTGTGTGAATTTAGAGGCATTTGTGTGAATTTTTTGCAGTATTCGCTCCTTAAGACGCACACACTTTTCCCTCCACTTTTTTTGGGGGGGGGAAGTGAGTCTTATGGTGCAAAAAATACTGTAAATTAAAATACAGCAGTGTAGTTCCCCTGAATACAATCATTTCCCCTCTTTTTTTGCCTTCCCCCAGCAGCTGTACTTTCACTAAATGAAAGTGAACACACATACTTTCAAAGCAGCCAAAATAAACAGTTTGCAAGGCCACACTTTTATGATCTCCGTGGGGCAATAGTATAGATCATTTTATCTGTGTGAGCTGCTGAATGTAACAATCTGCTGTATTTCAACCAACTTCTTCAGACTAAAACAGGAAAATGAAATGGAAGTGGAATTTTGCTCCATCCCACAATCTAGTTAACTCTTTACTATCCATGAAATGGATGCAAAACAGAGGGACTACTCTCTCTCCTCTCACATGCTTACTGGGAAGAGCCATGGCGTTCTGCCTGCTCTCTCCCCCCTTCAACGGCTTCAGCCTCACTGAGATTTAAAAACACATACACATTTGACAACATAAGCAGTTTGCAAGCTTCTAAAGATCAAAAGGCACATAATGTCTGTTTGGGCAGGGCTTCCCCCACTGGTCAGCTGAACCAGGGGATCCCCTGCCAGGACCTAGGGGCTGGCAAGCCTAGAAACAGCTGGTGGTAGCAACACATCAACATGAATTGATTTATTAGATTTCTATCCTAATAATAATAATAATAATAATAATAATAATAATAAATTTATTTTTGTATCCCGCCCTCCCCCGCCAAAGGCAGGCTCAGGGCGGCTAACAAGGCATGGTAAGTACCATGATTACGATAAAATACAATCATTATTATAAAACAGTTAAAATAGATTAAGTTACATTCATAGATTAAGCTAAAAATTAAATACATCAGTAAACTATTATAATTTATCAATTTAGGTGCTACAATTCAGAGTATGTATAGGATGGCTAACTGTCATATCCCGGGTTTCATCTTAAAAGCGAGCTGAAAGAGGGCGGTTTTGCAAGCCCTGTGAAACTGATTTAGGTCTCGCAGGGCTCGCACCTCCTCTGGTAGTTGATTCCACCATTGGGGAGCCATTGTTGAGAAGGCTTGCTCCCTCGTTGTTTTCAATCTAGCCTCCCTTGGTCCAGGGATTTTTAACAGATTTTGAGAGCTAGATCTCAGTGCTCTCTGAGGAAAATATGGAGAGAGGTGGTCCCTAAGGTAGGCAGGTCCTCGGCCATATAGGGCTTTAAAGGTAATAACCAGCACCTTGTAGTGAACTCGGAACACAATTGGCAGCCAGTGCAGTTCCCGCAGCCGAGGCTGTACATGTTCCCACCGAGGTAGTCCCACTAACAGCCTGGCCGCCGCATTCTGCACTAGCTGCAGCTTCCGCGTTCGTTATAAGGGCAGCCCCATGTAGAGGGCATTACAGTAGTCTAGCCTCGAGGTGACCGTTGCATGGATCACAGTTGCCAGGTCGCTACGTTCCAAGAAGGGGGCCAACTGCCTCGCCCTCCTAAGGTGGAAAAAGGCGGATTTAGCAGTGGCGGCTATCTGGGCTTCCATTGTCAAGGAAGGCTCCAGTAGCACTCCCAAGCTCTTGACCCTGCGCACTGGTATCAGTGACGCACCGTCAAAGGTTGGTAGGGAGATCTCCACTCCTGGCCCGCCGCAACCTACGCAAAGGACCTCAGTCTTCGCTGGATTCAGCTTCAGCCCGCTCAGCCTGAGCCAACCCGCCACGGCTTGCAGCGCCCGGTCCAGATTTATAGGGACATCATCAGTTCGGCCGTCCATCAATAGATAGAGCTGGGTGTCATCAGCGTACTGGTGGCAACCCAGCCCATACCCCCGGGCAATCTGGGCAAGGGGGCGCATGTAGATGTTAAACAACATCAGAGAGAGAACCACCCCCTGAGGCACCCCACAATTAAGTGGGTGTCTCTGGGACAGCTCCCCTCCAATCGCCACCTTTTGTCCCCGACCTTCAAGGAAGGAAGAGAGCCACTGTAAGGCTAGCCCCCGAATTCCTGCATCGGCGAGGCAGCAGGTCAGCAGCCGGTGGTCGACCATATTGAACGCAGCCGATAGGTCTAACAACAGCAACACTGCCGAGCCACTTCGATCCAGGTATTGCCAGAGATCATCCATGAGGGTTACCAGAACTGTCTCCGTCCCATGGCCCGGGCGGAAGCCGGACTGGCACGGATCTAAGGTGGAAGCGTCATCCAGAAAATCCTGTAAATGCAACGCCACAGCCCTCTCTATAATTTTGCCCAAAAAGGGCAAGTTTGAGACCGGCCGGTAATGGGCCAATTCGGCCGAGTCTGATGTAGCCTTTTTCAGGAGAGGGCGGACCACTGCCTCCTATCCTGCTCTCCCTGTGTCCAGGCTTAAAGCAGGTAACATGATAAAAAAAAAATCTAATACATAATACAATAAATATAATAAAATGCCTAACAACATACAGTAAAATGCATTGTATTGGCCTTTTTTGAGCAGAAATGCAGTTCTGGCTGACTTGGCATCAGGGGGTGTGACCTAACATGTAGATGAGTCCCTGCTGGGCTTTTTCTACAAAAAAAGAGAGCCCTGCATTATATTATAAACTTAACAATATAATTAAAAGATTGTGTAAAATTCAGGAATGTGTGGTGCATAATCTGTCATGTTGCCAGCACAATATGTCACAATGGTAGGCTGACATTGCCACCATGCTGGGTAAGAGGCTCAGACTGCAAGCTGTTGCTGATTTGTTTGTTTCTGTTTCCACAGTTGTCTGGAAACTGCATCTTACACTTGGAGAGACCAGTATATGAAGAAGGCAGTGGAAGAGAATGGATTTTGTATTACTGGGCTGAAGACCAATGATTTGGAATGGTGTTACTAGACCTTTGCTTTCCATTGTCACTCTGAGAAGGCATCTGACAATCCTGAGGCACCATCAGGAGCTCAAGCCCCTTTCTTTTATTTCAGTTGTTAATGCTTCCTTTTCACAATATACTCTTTAAACTTTTTTTTTTTTTTTGCTAATAAGCTGTGTGGGGGAGGTAGGAAGTGTAACCTTTTGTTGAAATTACAGTCTGGGAAGGAAGTTGGCATCTTTTAGGCTCCTGCTTTCATCAGTGCTTCCAAAACTGGAGTGTAATTCTTTTTGTGTATTTATGTGTATATCTTTAAGCAAAATTTAATTTTAATGTATATTTCCTCTTTATATGTGAAAAAGTAACAAAATTACCTTCTTATTTGTCTAGTAGGGAAATAACTGGGTCCATGAGATTATAAGGAGGCACAGTGATATGCACCTGGCCATAGATACGAATACATTAGCTTTTTACAGTATGGAAGAACCAATGTTTAATGCTGCATTTGATCTTGCTTCCGTAGAAGAACATTCATGGGTGGAAGGTGCAGTTTGTCTTTGGAACACATGGGAAACCTTTTATTAGACAGGAGCTGATTCTTTACAACACCTATTCCATACATGATGTTTGTGTCATGTATGTTGAAAACATTTCAGCAGCAGTCTAGAGGAGAATTAGGCACTGAAGAAGACTGATTTCAGTGTTTTTACATCTGCCTAAATCTGTTCTAAATTTGTAGCTCTCAGATTTATTTGAATACAATTTATTTTTATGGAACACCTCAGAGAAAGCAGGATGTCTTCAAAGGACAAACAAACAGCCACTTTTAACAGTTTACCATTTTTTGAGGTATGACTCAGTTAAGGAATTGTCATATCAGATATAAGGCAAAACAATAAATTGGTTTTAACTTGTCAAGAAACAGAAAACAGTTGCTTTTAAAAATAGCACTTTCCTGTTCTTGGAACCTATCCTATCAGAGAATTAGACCATTATTTTCAAAAAGGTTTTGAGGAGCAAAGCATTAAATCTGTTCCATACTTCTGGTCCTTTTATTAGGAAAGTAGGTTCCATTGTGCTTACCTTCATTTAGCAACCTGTGATTTCTGAAGAGTGATTTAGATTCGGCTTACATTTTCACTTTAATTTTTTTTTTTTTTTAAAAATCTCAACCTAGGAAACCTTGAGCAAAGACATTCCCAATTTTCTTAGATATAAGTTTGCAAGTCACTATAGGTTGTGCATAAAAACTGGGCAGGCTTGAAATGCTGAGTAGTTGAAAATAGTGAAAATGTTCAAAGCCTTTTGTATTTGGTCTTCTAGACATCCAGCAGGTCTAGCAGGTCAAGTTCTGTTGCACTTTGTAGCCTTCGCATCTATCTGGCTGAGCCTGTTGCATGGCCCAACAGCTTCACTGTCCTACATGTATAGTAATTTATTTGAAAAGGAACAAAGTGAGTGAAATGCCTTCTTCTTTTTTGAGCTGTATAATGAGTGAAGATAGTAAAATGTCTTTGGTACACTATCTCCATCTGGTGGTGACAGTAGAAACTTCATAGTTTAGAAGCCTTAAAAATAACTGCCTAACGCATTACCTTTTTTTTTGATAAAATATGGCAGTTAGGAGTTTCTTAAAATGCATCTAACACAATATCTTTGTTAATGAAGTGTGCAACTATGATGGGCAATAATATACAGTCTTATCAGTTAATTACCACAGGTGCACTGATTTGATAAAGGTGTTGATTGGTGAAAGATTAAAATGGAAAATGCTTTTTAAAAACAGCACTTCTTAGCAAGGATGACATTGGGATGACTTGAATGCCAGGAAATTCAATATTCAATCCATGTCAAGTTATAGGGTGTGGAGTGGTTTTAGACATTTGAGGATAAGAAAGGTGAATGGCCATTTTTTAAAAGCATTTACAGCTCCCCCCTCCCATTGCAGTGACTATGTAAGTCCACTTAAATCACAGTATAAATGGTTATTTAATCATTTCAGTGTAATTATTAACACTTTTCGTTCATTTATAGGGCTGCCAGATTGAAAATGCAGAGAATTGTTTTGCCATTAAATCCACTGACAGGGACCAGTGAGAGTGATTGGGAGGCAATATTTGATGGCTGCTGCTGAGCAGAACCCATTTTCTTAGCTAGGCGCAAGGCAGGTGGATCAGCACCATGCCATTACATTGCTGATTAACTAGCAGTGTTTTGTGAAGCTGACACTTGCAGTTCTGCTCCTGCCTCCATCACTGCTTTCAGTGTCTACTTGTAAAGATGTTGTAGCCTCTCTTTCATCAGTTGTCACTCAGCAACAACAATCAATTACAACCTTCTCACTTTTTGACCCGTTTGGTGGATTTAAAGGCAAACCAAACTGTTCTTGCAACTGTATTTTTATATCTAACATCTCTCCAAAAATTCGCTTCCTCACTTCCAACTCTACCTAATGTGGGATTTAATATTCCTTCAGTCTGAAAGCTTACATATTTTGCTGGGACTAGGTGTTAGGGTAATGTGCACTACCTTCATAAGATATAACAAGGGGAAATTATAAAATATAATGGGGGGGGGGGAATCTGAAACACTTTTACTCTGAGTGTTAGTACTTGAACTCTCTTTTAGCTGCTGGATTTGTGTTGTCCACAGAAATTGTTCTCCCTGAAAAGTAGGTAGTGCACTGTATGCAAATTAGCATGTGGTTCCTGTACTGATTTACAATCATATGCAGAGAGACTAGAGTAACTCTGCTTTAAACAAAATGTTGAAGTTAGCAGTTAATAGTCTCCTTCAGCAAAGAATTCACTAGTAGGACCTTGTTTACAAATCATTTAGATATATCCCGTGTTTGTCTGCCATGTGTAAACCCGTAAAATGTGTAACATGGTATGTCTCAAAATTGGTGCGTTTTCTTTAGAGGCAGCTCTGTCCCCTTCCCATCCTTCTTCTCCCCCAATTTACATTTGCTCTGACAGTGGTTCTTGATTGCCAAATGTTAAGATTGTTCACTTTCATTGTGTGCTTTGCAACAGGACTGTCCAATTCATTTCTCATGGGTTCTCTGTGGCCCTGACCAGTTTTAGACTGCTATTTAGCAGATATTTAGTACTCACAGATCTACCCAGGGCTAGAAGAAGAGAGACTTTGTCATAGCATCTGGCAGGCTGATTTGACAGGTCTGCTTTGCAGCACCAAATAAATGGATAACCAGTTATTTATACAAATTTGCAATATCTGTATGGGAAGCCATATTGCAGTAGTTGCAACCAGTTAAAAATAATTAAAAAGAACAACGGCATGGCCTATATAATACTGGTTCTAATCTTTATAGCTCTGTGGCTATTAATAATATGTAAAGATATCTAAACAACATTTAAATAAAACCTAGTAATCACAATGTAAATTATCAGTGGCTAGAAGTTGCGGCAGCAAGCGCTTAGTTCTTGCTTTTTTATATATACTGATCTAGGGCCTTTCTAAGCAATGCAAAGAACACAAATCATATAACCAATAACACTTCTTGTAACTGACCTGTCTCAAAGAAGCACCAGAAGAATTTTCTCTTGGTGCAAGGAGTATGTCTCCATTCACAGATACTGCTTTGTTACAGTGTATTGCTTTGGCCTCAAAAATATTCAGATGAGGCTGCAAATTGTAGCTTGTGCCACAACTCCAAGCTTTTGCAGTTTCTTCTAATCCATGTATTGGATTAATTGATACTTTGATTTTCTATGTTGTTTTTAAAGTAGATTTTCTTGGACTAAATAAAATACAAACAAATTAATTTATCTGTGTGTCCTTTGTCATTCTTATAATGATTTTTCATGCTGTCTTGAGCAAGAGGATTCAGTGAGCTTAACTAACAACATATTGCTCTGTTGCTACTAGCAAATGCAGAAAACACTGGTTAAGGCTGCAGTTTGTGCATGCAGAGGTTATTTTAGGCTTGGCCAAAACTAGAGAACTCATTTCCATGAGAAAAATACCAAAATGTAGGCTTGGCATCTTTCATAACAGTTTTTGCAAGGATAGATTGTGATGGCAGGTTTTTTGTATGTTGTATTCAAGCCTGCTGCATTAAACATAGCCATTCTGAAATAAGTTATTTAGAAACACTGAAGTTTACTTCTAAGTAAATAAATAATGCAAGGAAGGGACAAAAACATTTAAAGTGAATATATTGAATGATGAAATCAGATTATCTGATCTGCATTTAAAACTAGGTGATGAACTAGTTTTAGAAGAACATTCTAACAGCCTTTAAAATGTCTTGATGCCTTTCTTACATTAATTGTTACGAATGTAAAGTACCTGCACATTACAGGGCTCAAAGTAATTGTTTCTGTTGCTTGCAACAGCAAGCCAACAGATTGCTATCTCCTCTACCTATTTACATTCTGATTAAGTTGCACTGATTTGCAAATAATGGAAATCCTTACATTCAGCCTGCATCTAAATGTGAATTTGTATAACTTTCAGTTTGCCTTAATGACAATTGGGCTTAGTAAAGATCTTAATGGATTGGCTGCAAGCATGTTAGTTTGTATGTTGTATTCCGTAATAAAGACAACTGCTTCTTGGGGGATCAGAACAAATTCTGAATTGTAAGAGGTCTTTGAGTTGCTTCAAATTCCACTTCAACATTTTTTCCTTTTGTCACAATCTTATGGCCTTTATGGTAAGTAAATGGTAAAATAACCACATTCAGCAGCGGAGTTTGCAATCCTCCCATCTCCTAAAAATCTAGCCAGTGTGGTGTGGTGGTTAAGTGTCAGACTATCCGTAAGGCAAAGAGGCAGCAAAAAGCAGCTGATCTTTCTCCCGCCTCCTGCCAGCCCCGGGTGGGGTGCCCAATTTGGCACCCTCCCCCCCCCCCGAAGTGCCCATAGCTACTGCCCCCTCTGCTCCTCCATCCAGCCCTGGAAAGTAGACCAGCTTGAATGTTTCTATGTACGATACTATTGCAACCGTATCGTGTTTGATTCTTTTTTCTCAGCTGTAGAAGAAACTTGCCAAACATTCACCAACAGCATGCAGACCTTAGCAACACAGAGTGGCACAAATGCACAGAATCCTGTGCTGGGGTCTCATTTAAAAATTGCTTATAACAGGGCGTGTTTTTTTAATTGAAGAAAAGGCATGGAATTTGGTGTTAGGATTCCTGGGAATCTCAGCTTTCTTTTGGAGGTGGGGTCAAAAAACAAATTTTTAGTCCTAATGACTGAAAAGATACACCTTTTGTATATGTTTCTTCCATTGCGGATCTCAAGACAGCATCCACTGGGTTCTGTGGAAGTTTCCAAGCAGACCGTGACCTGCATGGCTTCAGCAAGCTTCTATGTAATATGCTTTCCAGCCATTTCCTAGAACTGAGTAATTAGGGATGCCACTGCCAGACCCCCTTGTGGGTAAGGGTTCCCCACTTTCAGGTTCCACCTGCCACTGGCCGGCAGGGGGAGGAAACTACCTCTTCAAACAGGGAAGAACACTGGAAATTAATCCAATGTGCCTACGTGACCTGGAAGTGATATAGGCACATCAGGGGGGCAACATTCTGGTTTTTGGGCAAAACTATGTGGTAGAAGCTAATTCTACCATAGTTTCTGCCCAAATGCCAGATTTGTTCCCCCCCCCCCACATGCCTACATCACTTTCGGGTCACAGTTACAGTTGCTAAGTACAACCCTGTTTTCACAATGTGTTAAAAGCAGAGGTGTTGAACTCATTTGTTACGAGGGCCAGATCTGACATAAATGAGACCTTTGTGGGCCACGCCATGTGTGTCATAAAATGTAATGCCAGGTAGCAGAAATATAAACTTTATAAAGGACAAAGACATAGATTTTTTTTAAACTTAAAACATGCTTAAAACTTGTTGGTTTTAAAGGGTTTTTTTTTAATCTCTCCTGTGCAGTCTAGGCTTTCTCAATCGCACAGCAGAGCTACTAAGCCAAGCCTCTCTTTCTTCTATTGGCTGAGGCTCCTCCCCTCCTGGTCCCCTTTGCAGCAAGCTAAGGGAGGAGCCTCAGCCAATGGTGAAAATAAGAGGCTTTGCTTTGCTCTGTAGCTCTTGTGCAATTGAGCAAGCTTGGGAAAGCAAGCTGTGATGCAGAAGGAAGCAGCTGACAGCCAGTTGCTTGGGGGCCTGATAGGAGCCCTCTGGGGGCCTGATTTGGCAACCCTATGTTAAAGGATACTGAAAAGAACAAACAAATATGTATGTGTATGTGTGTTCACTTCATTTCTTCCACCTTCCAAAGTGAACACAAGCCTTGTCCATTTTATCCTTTCAGCAACCCTATCAGATAGATTAGGTTTAGACTATGTGACTGGCACAAGGTCATTGACCAGATTTCCATGGCACACTGATCTCCAGATCCTAGTCCAACACTGTATGCCACACCAACTCAAAATGGCTAGTCCACACCAAACTGTGGCTCATGATCCACTTGTGGCACTTTCACACATATTGTGTGACCTTCAAAGCCCCCACTGCCCCATCAGCCAGCTTGGAGAAAGCATCACTTCTCCAAGCCAAACCAGCTAGCAGCTTGGGAGATGCATTTAAAGTTGCTTTCTTTCCACCTCTCCTTTCTCCATCTATTTGCCTGCCTTTTTTCCTGTCGTGCAGCTCCCAAACATCTCATGTTGATTCTATGTGGCTTTTACATTAAACACATTTGGCTACCTCGGGGCTAGTCCTTTGGGAATATATAAGGAAATGAGTTAATTAGATTGTCCCCCCCATCACCAGCAAGAACACACAGATTCCTTGTAAAGCAGACAAAAAAACTCCCATGGTAGCCTTTACATTTATCAATATAAGGTATATGTGTCAATACAAACTGTAGAAGAATTCTAGGTTAGTAGGTGAAGGGTCAAACAAAGCCAAATGGAGTAACAGTATGTGATGGGATAGCTATATATATATAAAAACACCAAAGTCCCACTTAAATATAACTTTCCTCCAGAAGATGGATCCAAAAGGCCCTGAAAATGACTATTCTTCCTAAAATAATGTTTCTATTTCAAACTATCCCAATACAGTTAAATAAGACTTTCTTCCATTCATTGAATAAATTAACTAGTGATTTTGTGTGGCAAGGAAAGAAAGCAAGAATAAAGCATAAACTTATGCAAGATTCCAGAGAAGGGGGGAGGGGGGGACTAGCATCACCCAACTGGGAACTCTATTACAGAGTTTGAATTGGTTGAAAGAGTGGGCTAGATTAGAGAATAAGAGAATACTGATGATTGAGGGCCATGATCTAAGAATTGGTTGGCATGAATTTATATGGTATGGAATAGATGGTAATAAATATTTTAAGAATAATCTAATTAGAAAGTCTTTAATACGTGGGAAAATATAAGATCTTTATATAATAAAACTCCGAATTGGGTGGCCCCATTAGAAACATTCACGCAGCCCCATCTGTCAATACATGTGACACCGTTAACCTATGAAGCTTTGTTGGAGAAAGATGGGACTATGAGAACAAGTACCCAGTTAGTAGATCAGAATATTATTTTAGATTGGTGGAGAATGGCCCAACTAAAGTCGAGATACAATAAGGATAAAGAGAAGGACTTTTATTTGAAAGAAACTCCGTTTGACAAGCTCTTTCTAAAGACTGAAGCAAAACAGATTAGTAAACTATATAGTCTCCTCCTTTGATTAGAAATGCAGGACGAGGTAGCTAAAGGTGTAATGAGCCAGAAATATAGGTCATGCAATCCACCTGAATCAGTGGTCTCAGATCTGGCAAACAAATATAAAGATCACTAAGTCAACATCTTTTAAAGAAAATATTTATAAAATGATATACAGGTGGTATATGACTCCAGCGAAGCTAGCAAAGATGTTTCCAGGTTTATCTAACAATTGTTGGAAGTATGAGGATAATTTGGGAATATTTTTCCATGTGGGGTGGTCGTGTAAAAGAGTAAAGGAATTTTGGACGAAAGTTCATGAAGCACTCCAAAAAATGTTTAAAAAACTGTTATTCCTTTCAAGCCAGAGCTATTTCTATTAAACTTACTGCCGGACAAAATGGGGAAAGTTGAGAAGCACTTAATAGTCCATGTCAACACGGCTGCGAGGATTTTGCTAGCGCAGTATTGGAAAAGAAATGAAATGCCAACAGTGGATGAGTTAATTGTAAAAATAATAGATACTGCTGAAATGGATAAACTTTCTAATTTGTTAAGAACCAAACCTAAGAAGTATGTTGATGAAAACTGGAATTTATTTTATGACTGGTTAACAAAGGGATGAATTGTTAAATGTTGAGAGAGACAAATGAACATTGCTGAAACAGGAGATGACGCATTTACGCCAATTGAGAGGTAGCAACTTATTTTTGATGTCAAGATTTAGTTGTATTTAGGAATGTGAGGTTATATGTAAACATGTTTATAGTGAGTGTTGCCGTATCCCCATCTCCATCTTTGTTGTATTCGTTGTAATTTTTTTTTGTTTCATTTGTCTGTATTTATTGTTCGTTACTTGTCATTCAATAATAAAAAATATATATACAGAAGATGGATCCAAAAGCAAGATTCTGGGTAGTTGTATTGATTCATAGAAAATGTGATGGTTTCAGTTCTGTTCTGTCCACATATTCTCTTTCATCTGAATATGTACTAAGCTATTAACATAAATGTTAATTATCGAACATATCTAAAGGACCATTTCTCCCCATACATGCCCCGAAGAGCCTTGTCGTCACAAGATCAACACCTACAGGTTACCCCCAGCCTAAAGGATGTCTGCCTAGCCTTGACCAAGACCTGGTGGAATCAGCTCCCGCTGGAGATCAGGGCCCTGTAGGACTTTTAATTGTTTTTAAATGGAGCTGTTCTGCCAGGACTTTGAGTGAGGCAATGGGTGTCCATCTCAGATTGGCCACCCTGCTCCAATTACTGAAGTACCACTGACCCCACTTATGTGGTCTTAATAGGTCTCTTTTTAATTGCTACTGCCTTGAATTTTATTGTTTTAATGTTAATATCAATTGTAATTTATTGTAATGAGTCTTTGACTCTGCTTGTTGGAATTTGCCCTGAGCCTATTTAGGGACAGTAGAATAAAAAAATCCAATAAATAAATAATGCTGTTGTTATGCTGCATCTGGTGATGGCAGCTGTTGCCTGTGAGTCAATGCACCATGATGCAATCTAGCACAGCATGCTGCAACATCACAGTTATAGTGTTACAAGTGTGCAACAGCTGTACTCTTACACACATATTGGAGAGTATTGCAGCTCTTCTCTGTGTAAAATCTGAAAATTCTGAAATAAAAACAACTAATGCAATTCTTTTTGATAGCAGTGAAATTCTACTGCCTCAGCACTTCCCTGATAGTACCCTTATTGTTTACATTCCCTTTCTCCTGCTTTAAATATAATTCAACTTTGAAAACTCACACAGTTCAAATAACTTGTTCAAGAGAACCTCCTAGCTGACTGAGTAAAGCAAAGTATGGTCTTATCAACTACTAAACTAGCATTAAACCAGACAGCCATTCTTAAGTATCATTCCATGACTTGGGGAATTCTGCAACCTTACCTAGCCTGAATACTAGGAAAATATTATTTATTTACAAAATGTATATTCCACCTTTCTGCCCTTACAAGGGCCACCAAGGCAGCTGATTTAAAACATGCATGATAAAATTACATTATAAAACCATTAAAATAAACCCACTCCCAAACATACCTCATTAAAACAACTTGTTAAAAGAGCTAAAAAACAGAGTTAAAATACATGCAAAACATTTAAAAAATTAGTTAGGAAGAAGGTATCATTGGGAAAGGAAAGGCTCCTCGTGCAAGCACCAGTCGTTTTCGACTCTGGGATGACACTGCTTTCACAACATTTTCACGGCAGACCTTTTTATGGGGTGGTTTGCCATTGCCTTCCCTGGTCATTACACTTTCCCCCCAGCAAGCTGGGTACTCATTTTACCGACCTTGGAAGGATGGAAGGTTGAGTCAACCTCAAGCCGGCTACCTGAACCAGCTTCCACTGGAATTGAACTCAGGTCGTGAGCAGAGGGCTCAGACTGCAGTACTGTGGCTTTACCACTCTGCGCCATGGGGCTCTTATAGGTATCATTGAGGGAATGCCAAATGAAACAAAAGCTTTTACCCGCTGGCTGAAGATGGCAACAGAAGGGGACAGACAAATTTACCTGGAGAAAGTTCCAGAGTTTTGGTGCTGTGACTGAGAAGGCCCTCTTCTGAGTTGCAGCCCACTTAATCTTAGGGCAGGGCCACCCAAAGCAGGGCCTCCAAAGATAACTGTTATGGCTGGACAGCCTCATAAGGGATTAGGCGGTCCATGCAGCTTTGCCTTTCCCCCCAGTAGCTGCTCACTAACTAACCCATTTTGCCTTCCTCACATTATGTTGAAGATGTCTCAGTTTAGCAACAGTGTGTTTCTGTAACAATTTTATAATTCAGCTTGCTGGTTTCAAGGCTGGGGCAAGCACCCCTCAACCCTCTCAAGGAGGCATTAACTACCTCTGGAACCCAGTCAACTAGGAGATTCAAATAACCAGGGGTCATACAAACAGGTGGTAGGTCTCAAACCCCTAAGGATCGTGTCCACTTCCTCATACAATAAACTGAAAAATATCCCAAACTGAACAAGTCAGCACCAGTGTTCCCTCTAAGCTGAGTTAGTGTGAGCTTTTCTTCTCCAGCTCACACATTTTTGTCTTAGCTCAAGAAAAATGGCCCCAGAAGAAGCTAATTTATGCAGTAGCTCACGACTTCAATGCCAGTAGCTCATGAAGCAAAATTTCTGCTCAGAAGACTCCACGGCTTAGAGGGAGTATTGGTCAGCAACCTGTTGCCACTAATGTAGAGCCCAAGTCAGAATGGATGCAAGAGATTTTATCTGCAAAATGGTCAGTGGATCACTGAGCAGTACAGATCCCCCAAACGCCTGACAACCTGGCACAGCCCCATTGCCCTCAACTGTGCAGATTAAACAGAGATGGAAACATGTTGCTTCTTTGCCACCATCACTGCCACAAAATATGCTTTAAAATGAATGTTGACCCATGTCTTATTGGATTTATCCTGAGTCTTCCTTCACTATTGCTCTAGTCATCTCTTCTATCTTTTCACCGCCTGCAGCTCCTCTGTAAACCAAGGGGCTACCTGGACTCTTCACACATGACAGCAAGCACCTGGAAACAATTATGTCAACCCCTCTGGACATTTCCTCATTCCAGAGGTTAGCCAGAACATTGATAGGGGCACCAACCATAGCAAAAGGAAAAAAAAACCCAGGGCCATCACAAAGCCATTCAGATTCATCTGGCAAACCATATTAATAGGCCACACACATCTTCAAAGTCTTGGTATATCCTGTACATCTGAACCAAATAGTGATCTGCCCACAAGGAATCATGATCAATTCCTCCATTCTTATACTACATTCCTCATTCCCAGTACAAAATACCAGATCAAGAGTGTTACCTGCACAATGTATAGAACCAGTCTGATATAGTGGTTAAGTGCAGGACTCTTATCTGGGAGAACCAGATTTGATTCCCAGCTTCTTCAGTTGCAGCTGCTGGAATGGCCTTGGGTCAACCATAGCTCTTGCAGAGCTGTCCTTGAAAGGGCAGCTTCTGTGAGAGCTTTTTCAGCCCCACCTACCTCAAACGGTGTCTGTTGTGGGTGGGGGTAGATAAAGGAGATTGTAAGCCTCTCTAAGACTCTGAGATTCAGAGTATGGGGCAGGGTGTAAATCAAATATCATCTTCTTTATAAGTCTTCCCTTCCCCAGCCTAAATCATCAATAGCTGCTGCTTCAGTGTATGTCCTGCTTCCAGCAGAAGGGCTCTTTTGACTCATACTGGGATCTCTGAACTGATTCATAAATCCTCTGCAGTATGTTTTATCTTTTTTATTTACACTCTGCTTTTCTCAATGGGGAAACAAAGCACCTTACAATATCACTTTCTTCCTCCATTTTATTCTCATAGCCTTGTGAGATAGCTTAGACTGAGTGTGTGAGCAGCTCAAGGTCACTCAGTGACTATGCATAGCAAAGTGGGTCTCCCAGATCCTCTCTAGTCCAGCACTCTAACTACCATTACTCACTAGATCAGCTCTTAACTCAGTCACATTTAACTAAATAGAAGTCAAACTCCATTTTATACAATTTTTTATTAAGTGAAATAATGTATAAAAACTTACAAACTGGAAAACATAACTAGACACAAAATAGGATGATATTCAAATAAAATGTGTATACAAGAGCAGAGCTATATCTGCCTCTCCCCCAGCCCCAATCAAAACACACACTGGCTCCATTTCTGACGGGGTGCTTTAGCTAACTGAAACCTTGCCACCAGTACAAAAAACTGTTCAAAAGTCACTCCTGTTGACTTAGGCTTTTTCTTATACTACTGGAGTATATTCAGTTACTTATATATTAAAAAGAAATTTAAAAATCAGCAACTTGATTTTAAATTTGCAGACGATACTATTCTGAGCAAAAACATTTAATGTCATCCCCCTTATTTTTTGCATACTTTCCCCAGCAGGAGCCTATGGGAATGGAACATAAAAAACATACAGGTTCCTGCTTGACACTGCAGTATTACCAGAAAACCAACCATGATGTATTTTCATCATTCTTCCTTTACTCTGCAGTGTTTCAAGAAGACACTAGTAGCTTAACAAAAGACCAGATTTCTTAATTCCTACACATTAATCAAGTAAACAAGGATTACTCAGGATTACGATTTGATGAATAAACCAAAATGTTTTTTCCCCTCTGACCCTGGAAAGACTCAGAACCTTCACTCCCTCACACTTTGAACATAGCACAGGGCTTGGTTTCTCTGGTTTCCTCCAAGTCTTGGTTGACAACATTCAGCAACATTATCATCACTAGTTTCCATTCTGCAGGACAAAAAAATGCATATATTCCGGACAAGTTTAAAAATATTTTTTAAAAGACCCAATATCAGACATTAAAAGTTATTCAACTGTTCTTCAGAAAGTTTGTCTGGGAATATCCATGCATACATTTACCTGCATATACATGAAGTATACACACACAAACTTTTTATGTATATAAAACGATTGCCATCACATTATTACTGCAATTTCCGTAAAAATCTGATCCTAAACACATTTGCTTGGAAATGGAAGTCTCATTGCTCTCAGTGGGATTTATTTCCAAGTTAGTATGCCAGGAATCACTGCTTTAGTATTAGGCTTTTTAAATCAACATAATGCCAATGAAGTTATCTGGAAACAAACACCTGACCAAAAAAAAAGAAAAAAGGCCCAACAAAAAACCAACACCCCAACCCTGTGCACCAAAGAAATTTCCTTCATTCATTATGGGGATTTCTGAGTTTTTGTAAATTGACTACTGTACAGTTTATAAGTGTAGAACTGTAAGAATTCCGGATCTTAAGCTACTCTTTCTTTAAACGGCAAATTGTCAGAAGGGAAAATAACTGTACTTTATATATTTATTTTGTATATTTATTTTGTTTCTTTTCAGTCTTCTTCACATCTTGCATCCCATTGCATTCAAGTATATCTTTAAATAGCCTAAAATTGCTTAGAACTTGTTAGATACATTTTCTATCAATAGTCACATAGTTAGCTGAATTACCCATACATATTGTCCTCTGTATTAAAATCAATTGTTATGATTTAATACAATACTCTTTATTCATTTTATGCTTTTTGCTGGGAAAAGGTCAGACTTCTTTTCATGTCAGTGTAATTTCAGTTGGGGGAGGGGAAGAGTTTAGTAAAAATGAATAAAATGAACTTTAAAAAAAATGATGTTAGTCTCAATCAGTCTAACAACACTGCTTCCTGTTCCTTTTTGATAGAGTCTAGGACAGAGTGATCACTCTCTGTGGTTTCACCATCCCCACCTCCTAACAGAATGGATCTATCTTCTTCTAGAGTGAAGACCGAGTTTTGACTTTGGCACGAATGTTTGACAACCTCATTGGGAGTGGAGAATGTTTTGTCACACAAGTTGCATTTATATGGTTTGTTGGTCTGTACCAACATGTTGTCCATTTGGTTGCCTTCCTCAAAAGTACAAAGCTCCAAAGTCTGCTTGTCTACCATGGTGTATGTGTCCATGCTTTGGTTTAGACACACATGTCTAGCAGCTTGATTGGCCCGGCAGAAGCTTTTGTCACAGGTGCTGCACTTGAAAGGCTTTCCAGTATGTATGTACATGTGCTCTCTCCAGTGGCTTTTCTGAATGAATTTGCGTCCACAAATAGAGCATTCATACTTGCGTCTTTTAACTTCCCTTTCTTGATCTGCCTGTTCCAAGTTATCTATATCAGCTATGTCAGAGGGTGGTGGTGTTTCTGCTTGCTGCTGTCCATCAATTATTGGCGAATCTGAGATCTGTTGCAGCTCACTGTCACTAATCATTCCAGCTTCAGGCACTTCCATAGCATCTTTTTCAGGAGCATTGTTACAAAGAGACAGAGGAACACTACTTTCTCCATGTTGGCTTGATGTGAATGGCACTCCTGTGTGAATCTGAAGGTGTTCACGCAAGCTACTACGCAAATTGAATCTTCGGCCACAGAGGTGGCAAGCATAGTATTTGGGAAAGCTTCCATTCTTTTTCATAATGCTTGGCTTGACATGTGCTATTGTGAGAGAAGCAGGCTGATCATCTGAAGAAGAGGCCTCCATGTTAGTTTCATCTCCTGGTGGAGAAGAGTGAGGAGCAGCCGGAACCAATTCTGGAGACAATGAAGACTGCAGTGGGTCAGAAGGGGCCATATTTGTCTGGGGCACTTGAGGCAGAGTTGTTGGTGGTAATTGTGATGACTGAGAACCTTCATGCACCTGTTCTTGGTTTACTCTGGATGGTTGTGGCCTTGGTTCTCGCACTGGTTTGTCAGCTGCTGAAGTGGTTTTTGTGGGGTTTCTTGTCTGATGATCTGCTATCTGAATACCATACAATGAAGATGCCAGTGGAAAAACTTGCTCAGCATGTGCAAAGTTTCCTTGGCTGGCAAGGCTGGCTTCTTGAATCAATGGATATGCATGCAGAAACTTTATTCCTTGTTCTAATCGAACAGGATCTATGAGCTGAGGAGCCATCTTCCCAGTGTACATCAAATGCAAGAGATAGCTGAATATATCTGGCTGAATGTCAGTTGCCTTCAAACGGACACATTCACTGCAAATGTTAAAAAACATATTTTAATATATCAACAAAAAGTATTTCAGAAAAAGTAGAAATACAACTAATTTAAGTAAATTAGGAAGCTGCTACTGATATGAACTTAGCAATGTAACCATCTTTAAAGAAAACATTATGTTTTGTGAAAAAACAATTTGTACCTTGATTTTAGAAATCAAAACAACATATAACTTCTATTAAAATCAGTTTCAGAAGAGGAGAGTTATAAACAAAAGTTGACAAGAGATTCCTTGGTACAGAAAATACAGGTGAATTTTGTATAACTATACAGATCTTTCACTCATCAAAATAAAACAAAAACTCATCTGTACCTGGACATTTAGGTACCTGACCTCCCTGAAACTTTATGGTGAGACTGAAGCAGGCTCTGGCTCATGTGTTCCTTCCCCCACAGTACAAGGAAAAAGTAACAAAAGCATTCTATCTTTTTAAAATTAAAAATATCCAAGAGCAAGAACATTTTTAAAACCCAGCAATTTCTCCCTCATCAGTGCTTACCATGGTAGCCTGGGTTTTGAATTAGCAATAGGATACACAAACTTAATTGGATTAAGATCTAACTGCCTAATAAATATTATTTTGCAAATCAAATTCTAAGAACTCAGTCTGCTTTTGGATATGAAGACAGACACTGGAATGGAAAACACACTCTTGACTTCCGTATTCCTGATTATAAAGGGGTCTGGGGTCTACACAGATCTTCATGAATTCATGATTTTTACATTGAAATGAAATAAAACCAGTATTATTCTGTAGATCCTGTCTTAGACTATAGGCAGGACCACAAAAATCATGCCTCCACAGATTCAGGGCGCCTCAGCAGTGCAAAAATAGGGTTCCAAAGCACGGATAATAATGAATTCATATGATTTTATGGTGAACTGAAATCGAACCACCATCATGTTGTAGATCCTCTCTTAGACTATAGGCAGCACCAGAAAAATCATGCCTCCACAAATCTGTGGTGCCACAACACTGAAAAAACATGTTTCCAAACCATGGATCCGCATGATTTTTGCTTTGGGCCACCCCAAGATCACCAGCCAATAACATATGTCCATGGGCAGAGTTTGCACCACAGAAATCATGGATCCACGGCTTCATGGCTCCGCCATGGACCAAAAACTTCATTTTGAACCACAGACCCTCATGGATCCCCATGATTTCTGTTTGGAACCCCCCAAGCCCTCCATCCAATCACATATCATGTCCATGGGTAGAACTTGCACCACAGAAATCATGTATCCATGGCTTCATGGCAGAGACCAAAAACACGGTTTTGAACCATGGATCCTCATGATTTCTGCTTTGGATCCCCCCAAGCCCCCCATCCAATAACATATCATGTCCATGGGCAGAGTTTGCACCACAGAAATCATGTATCCACGACTTCGTGGTAGCGCTAGTGACCAAAAACCTTTTTTGAACCATGGATCCTCATGGATTCACATGATTTCTGCTTTGGATCCCTTCAACCTCATTATCCAATCACATATGTCCATGGGCAGAGTTTGCACCACAGAAATCATGGATCCATGGCTTCATGGCAGCGCCATGGACCAAAAACTTGGTTTTGAACCACGGATCCTAATGGATCCTTATGATTTTTGCTTTGGATCCAACCAACCTCATTATCCAATCACATATCATGTCCATGGCAGAAATCATAGATCCACGGCTTTGTGGCAGCACCAGAGACCAAAAGCTCGGTTTTGAACCATGGATCCTCATGGATCCACATGATTTCTGCTTTGGAATTCCCCAAGATCACCATCCAATCACATTTCATGTACATGGGCAGAGTTTGTACCCCAGAAATCGTGGATCCACAGCTTTGTGGCAGCGCCAGGGATAAAAAACTTGGTTTTGAGCCACGGATCCTCTTGGATCCTCATTATTTTTGCTTTGGATTCCCCCAAGTCATCATCCAGTCACATATCAAGTCCATGGACAGACTTGGCACCCCAGAAATCGTGGATCCACAGCTTTGTGGCAGCGCCAGGGATCAAAAACTTGGTTTTGAACCACGGATCCTCATGGATCCACATGATTTCTGCTTTGGAATTCCCCAAGATCACCATCCAATCAGATATCATGTCCACGGGCAGAGTTTGCACCAAAGAAATCGTGGATCCACGGCTTCGAGGCAGCGCCAGGGACCAGATACTTGGTTTTGAACCACAGATCCTCATGGATCCTCGTGATTTTTGCTTTGGGTCCCCCGAAGCTCACCATCCAATCACATTTCATGTCCATGGGCAGAGTTTGCACCATAGAAATCATGGGTCCACAGCTTCGTGGCAGCACCAGGGACAAAAAACTTGTTTTGGGACCACGGATCCTCATGGATCCACATGATTTTTGCTTTGGATCCCCCCAAGATCACCATCCAGTCACATATCATGTCCATAGGCAGAGTTTGCACCATAGAAATTGTGGATCCACGGCTTTGTGGCAGCACCATGGATCAAAAACTTGGTTTTGAAACACGGATCCTCATGGATCCCCATGATTTCTGCTTCGGATCCCCCGAAGCTCACTATCCAATCACATATCATGTCCATGGGCAGAGTTTGCACCACAGAAATCGTGGATCCACGGCTTTGTGGCAGCGCCAGGGACCAAAAGCCAGGTTTCAGACCACGGATCTTAATAGATCTTTCTGTTCTTGCTTTGGATCACCCCAAGCTCCCCATGGAGTCATATTATGTCAATGGCCACAACTTATATCCTAAAACCATGGATCCACAGCTTTTTGGTGACACCTTGGAGCAAAAACTGGTCCTGCACCATGGATCCTAATAAATTTTTCTGTTCTTGCTTCATATCATCCCAAGCTCCCCCACAAGTCATATATCATGTCAATGGCCACAACCCGTATTTTTCGCACCATAAGGCGCTCCGGACGATAGGACGCACCTTCCTGCTGGGGGGCGATCCGCTGCCTCCGATCCCAGTGCTTCCCCCGCGCCTGCCTGGCTCCAGCTTCTTCCAGCAAGCGCTGGGATTGCTCCACGTGGCCCCACCGCAAACCCAGCGCTTCGCGAGCGCTGGTTGTGGAGAGGGCAAAGTGCTTCCTCCTTGCCTGCCTGCCTGGCTCCAGCTCTGATGCTTACAGCAAGCGCCAGGATTGATCCCTCTGCCCTCCGATCCCAGCGCTTGCTTTAAGCTTCAGAGCTGGAGCCAGGCAGGCAGGCAAGGAGGAAGCATGCTGCCCTCTCCACAGCCGGCGCTCGCGAAGCGTTGGGTTTGCGGTGGGGCCACGTGGAGCGATCCCAGCGCTTGCTGGAAGAAGCTGGAGCCAGGCAGGCAGGCGCGGGGGAAGCGTCGGGATCAGAGGCGGAGGCAGATCGCCCCCCCCCCCCGGAGGAAGGTATGTACCTTCGCTCCATAAGACGCACACACTTTCCCCCCCACTTTTTTTTTGGGGGGGGAAGTGCGTCTTATGGTCCAAAAAATACGGTATATCCCATTGCCATGGATTACAGTTTTATAGTGACACCACGGAGCAAAAAATGGTCCTGCACAATGGAAGCACATGGATTCTCATGGGTTTTGCTCGGGGTCACCCAAACATCAACATCAAACCATGTATATGTCCATGGGTAGAGTCTGCACCACAGAAGTTATGGGTCCATGGGTTCATGGCAACCCCATGGAGCTAGAACAGAGTTCCAGACCATAGATCCTCATGGATCCTCAGAATGCCAAAGAATGAGTTTTCGAAACTTTGTGTGTGAGAACCACAAACTCAACATCTCCTCGCTTATCGCATCGCTGGCCACTGTTTATGGCACGGAGGTTTACTGAATCATCTCCACACCACCATATTACGAAATCAGATATCTAAAGTACAGATCTCTCACAGATTCATACTTATGATTGGAGCCTCTGAAACGCAACATCGAATCACATTTTACAACAGGGTCCACAAACTATGGCACAAAAAACACCATTTTGTGACACCTGCTTTATAAAGAAACTTTGGTAGAAACATGGATCTTCATGTAGCATGTCAGTGAATGCTCAACCCACCCAGTTCTGCAAGTTATGCTGGCTGTGGCTCTTTGGGCTCAAAAAAGGTGTAAGGGAGAAGGATGAACCTCACTCTCCCTTTTCATGGTGTTACCAATCCAAAGTTGGTTCCTATGGTGATTTCTCAACATGGAGCTCACAGCTCCCATCCTGCTGAAAATCTCTGCAGCGATCTTGTGTTTCATGGTCTGCTTTCATCCTTTCTTTTGTGATACTAGAATACAGGTTTTCCTTGGTCGTCTTATAACAGGATTATTTAGGGTTGCCAAGTTGAATTCAAGAAATATCTGGGGACTTTAGGGGTGGAGCCAGGAGACAATGGGGGTGGAGCCAGGACCAAGGGTGTGACAAGCATGACTGAACTCCAAAGAGAGTTCTGGCCATCACATTTAAAGGGACTGCACATGTTTCAAATGCCCTCCATTCATTAGAAATAGTCAAGGATTGGGGCACCTTCTTTTGAGGCTCATAGAATTGGACCCCCTAGTCTAATTCTTTTGAAACTTGGTGGATATTTTGGGGAGAGGCACTGGATGTCTCTACCCCAAAACACAGCCCCCGCAGAGCCCCAGATAGCCGTGGATGAATTTTCCATTATACGCTATAGAAATCAGTCTCCTTAAGGAATAATGGAGTGTCCAGCAGACACTACCCCCTCCCCCTGCTTTCTGATGACCCTGAAGTGGGGGAAGGACCTCCAAACAGGGGGATCCTCTGCCCCTACCTGGGGACTGGCTACCCTAGTTTCCAGGTTAAAGTGTAGGCCAGCGTAGAGCAAATTACAGTAATCTATTCTGGAGGTGACCACTGCATGGATTACCGTGGCTAGGTCTGAACGAGGCAGGAGGCGAGCTAGTTGCCTGGCTTGGCTTGGATGGAAGAATGCAGTTTTAGCAATATGTGTGACCTGGGCCTCCACTGGAAGAGAGGCATCCAAGGTCACTCCCAAGCTCTTGACTGTTGGTGTCGGTGTTGAGGATGCCCCATCAAGAGTAGGCAACCTACACTCCAGCTCCAACCCTGGTCCCCCCAGCCACAGAACCTCCATCTTCGAGTGGTTCACTTTCAACCTACTCTGCTTCAGCGAGCCCACCATGGCCTACAAACCTACAGCCAAGGATGACGGGATTGAGGCCGATCTGTCACTGAACAGCAAATACAGCCGAGTGTCACCCGCATAGTGATGACACCCTAGCCCAAAACTCCATACCAGCTGGGCAAGGGGAGAGGAGTGCCCCTTGAGGAAGCCAACAAACCACAAGGTTTCGTTAGGACACATCCTCTCCTTGCGCCACCCTTTGTTCTTGTCCGTGGAGAAAAGAGGAAAGCCATTGTAAGGCCAAGCCACGTATTCCCATGTCAGCAAGGCGGTGAGTCAACAGATCATAGTCGGCTGTATCAAACGCTGCTGTGAGATCCAATAATAATAGCAGTGCCAACCCGCCTTGATCCAGCTGCATTCGGAGGTCATCTGATTAGAGCAACCAGGACAATCTCAGTCCTGTGGCCAGGGTGGAAACCCAACTGGAATGGATCTAGCACAGATGTGTCCTCCAGGAAGCCCTGGAGCTGCTCAGCTACTGCTCTCTCAATTACCTTTCCCAGAAACGATAGATTTGATACTAAGCGGTAACTGGCCAGATCCGCAGGATCTAATGATGGCTTCTTTAAGAGTGGTACAACCACTGCTTCCTTTAGGCCCTCTGGAAACATCCCAGTTTCTAGGGAGAGGCTGATAATTTCCTTCATGGCCCTGGATCCTCACATCACCAGCACTAACCAGCCACGAAGGACATTGGTCTAGTAAGCAAGTGGTAGGTCTATCAGCTCCCAGGACCCTAACATCAGCAGAAGACAGCAAGTAGAAAGAGTCATAAATTGAACCCAAAGACGGCCAAGGGGCCTCCAATTTATTCACTTGAAATTGGCAGTGAGGTCATTTCGGAGCAACAAGACTTTATCCGCGAAAAAGCTCATGAACCCCTCAGTACTAATAGCCAAATTATTTCCTCTCGTTGAGCCTCTAGTTGAGAGGGATCTTAGTGACCAAATTATTTTAAACATTTGAGCTTGGTGTGAGTAGGCCTGCCAAGTTCCCATGGGGAGCGGGGGATCCCCCAGCCCGGAAGGCCCCAACTCGGCCGCAGGGAGCAGGCCACTGGAAGTATCCCTGCACCCAAAGAGCCCAGTCATCATGTGCTGTCCCTGGCATGATGACATCACCCAGAAGTTATGTCATCATGCAGTGGACATTGTGCTAGGGACACTCTAGGAGTCGCAGCAAAAACTATAGCACCACAGTGTTTTACTGCAAATTCTAGAGGGTTTCAGGTGTGACTCTTTCAACTTACTCTATGGTACCAGAGTTTTACCACAACTCCTAGAGCGTTCCCAGCGCAATGCCCCCAGCACAATGATGTCACTGCCAGCGGCAGAGTAGATGCGATGGAGACTGAGTAGAACTCCCTCTTCGCAGCCTTAACTGCCATCTAATAGGACTTCACCAACATCCTATGAGTTGTTCAAGCCATCTCGTCACAAGCACACTGTCAAACTCGCCCTAGTTGTTGGTGCTCCTGTTTCATTCCCCGAAATTCCTCTGTATACCAGGAGGATGATTTTGCACAGGAGCACAGAGAACATCGGGGTGCAATCTCTTCGATGGCTTCAGTGAGATGGAGATTCCAGTCCCTTACCAGCTCATTTAAGGAGGTGCAGGAGGGCTGTGGATCCTGCAGAGCGTTCTGGAACCCAATAGGGTCAACAAGTCTCCGCAGGCAAGCAAAAACCAGCTCATCACACAGACAGGGAAGAGTGGAAATGTCCAGCCAGGCCTTCAGAGCCAAATAGTCCGACCAAGGCACATCTTCCTTTGAGGCTAGGTCCACATTCAACTCCATGCTAAAGATCAAATCCAATGAGTGGCATGCCTGATGTGTGGGGCCCGAGATTATTTTTTTGAGTCCCAGTGCTGCCATGGAAGACATTAGTTCCGTAGCCTAAAAAGAAGTGGGCAGGCTTGTCTGCATGGACATTGAAGTCTCCCAAGATCAATGGTCGTGGGAACTCCAAGGCCCACCTGGCCACCATCTCCAGCAGGCTCAGAAGGCCATCTGCTGGTGAGCTAGGCAATTGGTACACCACGCAGATGGCCAGAATCACCTCTGACTCCCACACCAGGCCAGCGCATTCAATTCCGATGATTTTCAAGATGGGGAGTGGTTGGAAGAAAAAAAACTTAATGGATGGACAAAGCCACCTGCCCCCGGTGTTCAAGACTGATGCAAGACTGAAAAACCTGGTGGGGCAAGCTCTTTCAGGGCAACTGTTTCCCCTTCCTGTACCCAGGTCTCGGTCACACAAGCCAGGTCTACTTACTGAGCTATAAGGTAGTCTTGTAGAGACTTGGTCTTCTTATTGATAGACCTGGCATTGCATAGTATCAGTGTTAAAGGGGAGTATATAACCCGTGCCCTCTCACCTAAGTTTCGAGGGATGTGACGAAGGTTGGAAGGGGACCGAGCATGTCCATATCTCTGTCTCCTTCCATGCCAAGACCTTCTCTCACTGCTATACCTCCTTCTGCCCTGGATAACTGGAATCCCCAGTCGAGAGCTGGCACTTTACATGATGTTCTCAATATGCATGCTGTTCTCCATATAGAATCATTGAGTTGGAGGGGACCTCCAGCATCAGCTAATCCAACCCTCTGCACAATGCAGGAAACTCACAAATACCTCCCCCTAAATTCACAGGATCTTCATCGCTGGCGGCTGGCCATCTAGCCTCTGTTTTAAAAACCTCCAAGGAAGAAGAGGCCACCACCTCCTGAGGAGGCCTGTTCCACTGAGGAACCACTCTAACGGTCAGGAAGCTCTTCCTAATGTTGAGCTGGAAACTTTTCTGATTTAATTTCAACCCATTGGTTCTGGTCCTATCTTCTGGGGCCACAGAAAGCAATTCCACACCATCCTCAAGATGGCAGCCCTTCAAGTACTTGAAGATGGTGATCATATCACCTCTCAGCTGCCGCCTCTCCAGGCTAAACATCCCCAGCTCCTTCAACCTTTCCTCATAGGACTTGGTCTCCAGATCCCTCATCATCTTCATCTTAGTAATCACAGCCATCCTTTCTTAATGTTCCAGGACTTACTGATGATTTGCTCTAAAACCTTTACAGGTATAGATGTCAAGCTGATGGGTCAGTAAGTACCTGGATCCTCCTATTTCCTCTTCTTGAAGATGGAGACAACATTCGCTCACCTCCAATCTTCCGGCACTTCTCCAAGAATTTTCAAAAATAATAGCCAGAGGCTCAGAAATTACAAGCTCTTTTAGAACCCTTGGATGCAGTTCATCTGGTCCTGAGGACTTAGTTTCATTTAAAGAAATGAGGTGTTCACATATGACCCCTAAGCTGATCCTAGGTTGGAACTTCATACCCTCCTTATATGTTCTGTTTCTGCCATGTTGAGCACTGTTTCCCTAAGAAGAGAAGACTGAGGAAAAGTAGGAATTGAGCAATTCTGCCCTCTCTTCATTACCTGTTACAATTTCATTTTCCTGCCCTCACAATGGGCCTACCATGTCCTTGGTCTTTTTCTTACTGTGAACATGAGAAAAGACCCCTTTTATGTTGTTTTTAGCATCTTTGGGCAGCCTAAACTCATACTGAGCTTTAGCTTTCCTAACTTTTTCTCTACAAGCACTGGTGATTTGTTTATATTCATCCTTGGTTATAGACTCCTTCCAATTCCTAAGGGAGTCTTTTTTTATTTCTCAAGTCTTAAGAAAGCTGTTTATGGAACCACCTTGGCTTCTTCCATTTTTTATTCTCATAGGAATCGTCTGTGATTGCGCCTTCAGTATTTCACTTTTAAGAAATTCCCACCCCTCTTGAGCCCCCTTCTTCAATAGTATTTCTGACCATGAGATTTTACCCAGCATAGTTCTAAGTTACACTGCTTGCCTGCAATGTTCCCTCTAAGCTGCAGAGTCTTTTGAGCAAAAATTATACTTTGTGAGCTACTGGCCTTCAAGTTGTGAGCTACTACATAAATTAGTGTTCTCAGGGGTCATCCTTCCTGAGCAAAGACAGAAATGTGTGAGCTGGAGGCTAAAAATGTGTAAGCTAGCTCACACTAACTCAGCTTAAAGGGAACATTGCTTGCCTGTGGCATTCCAGATTCATTTTAAGGTGCCGATCATAACTTTTAAAGCCCTATATTGCCTGGGACCTGTCAACCTTCGGGACCACCTCTCTCCATATGTGCCCCAGAGAGCACAACGTTCAGGGTCCCAAAATCTTCAGATTCATGGACTGAAAGAAGTTTGATTTCCCATCACTAGAGCCAGAGCATTTTCAACAATAGCCCCCGCTCTGTGGAATGCCCTTCCCCACTTACAATCCCACTGGACAAATATAGATATTCAGAAATCGACATGCATCTTGGATTTTATGGTTGAAATGTGTTAATTAATTTTATTGTATATTGTTTTTAATATTCCATGTAGTTTTTAACTGTTGTTAGCTGCCCTGAGCCCGTTAGGGGAAGGCGAGATATAAATTTGATAAAATAAATAAGTTTTTCAATGTTTGCCTTTCTGAAGTCCAAACTGTAAGTCTGACTACGTATAGCTTTCCCCTTCCCTAAGACTGTAAATTCCAAAATCACATGGTCACTACTACCCAGGGTGCCCACTATTTCCACTTTTTCAATCAATTCATCCTTGTTGGTGAGAATCAAGTCCAAGATAGCAGATCCCCTTGTTTCTTTCTTCACTTTCCGGAAAAGGAAGTTGTCAGCAAGACAAGTCAGGAATCTACTTTTCATTTTTAGCAGCGCTGGACTCCCAACAGATGTCTGGGTAATTGAAATCTCCCATGATCACTATGTCCCTTCTCTTGGAGAACTTTCCAATCTGTTGTAGGAATATCTCATCCAAGTCCTCTGCCTGGTTTGGTGGTCTATAGCAGACTCCCACCATAATATCACTGTTTTTTCTTATTCCTTTCATTTTTACCCAGAGAATCTCAACTGAGCTGCCATGTTCAGATTCACATATTTCCTCACAAGTATATACCTTCTTCACATATAACGCTACGTCTCTGCCCTTTCTCATTTGTCTGTCCCTTTTAAATAAGTTGTACCCCTGGATCCTAATATTCCAGTTGTGAGTTTCATCCCACCAAGTTTCAGTAAGGCCTATTATGTCATAATATTATTAGGACTTCCAGTTCCTCCTGTTTGTTTCCCATACTCTGCGCATTAGTGTAGAGACATCGGAATCCACATTTTACGCATCCCGAGGGTTTATTTTCCATACAAACCTGCAACTTCACATCACCTAGTGTATGCGCCACTCTTTGCAAATCTTTAATGTTCTTATCCCCAGTTTCTGGCATCATACGAGGCCTTGAATTATTGTCTCGCTCCCCCATACAATTTAGTTTAAAGCCCTCCTTATTAGGTTAGCAAGGCTGTTACCACACACTCTTTTCCCTACCGCCGTAAGGTGCAAATCATCTGGCATCATACGAGGCTTTGAATTATTGTCTCGCTTCCCCATACAATTTAGTTCAAAGCCCTCCTTATTAGGTTAGCAAGGCTGTTACCAAACACTCTTTTCCCTACTGCCGTAAGGTGCAAACCATCTCCCGATAGATAACCCTGGAAATCCCTTTTAACTCTATGATTCTAATAGCCCAATTTGATTAATGAAATAATAATATAAAGATAATCCAATCAATCAATCCAAATCCATAATGTAATCAAGAGGCATTCAATTAATTAATTCACTATCTCCTGTACAGAATTAAAATACAATTTGGGGGGCCACTATGTGATTTAATGGTGTATTCCTTCTGAATCAATGCAAACATCATAAGGATCCATGAGGATTTATGGTCTGGAACCATGCAATTGCTCCATGGTGTTGTCACTAAGCCGTAGAGCAAGCTATGCCCATGAACATCATATCTTATGGTGTGTTTTATGGTATGTTTGGGTGATTGAATGCAAAGACTCTGAGGATCCAAGAGGATCTGTGCTTCAGTACCATCTTTTGGCAGAATGGTGTCATCATGAACTCTTGCATTCAAGACATTTCTGATGTAAACCATGACCATCAGCATGATATGCGATATGATGGAGGTATTGGGGTCATCCAACACAAAACCCCCAGAGATCAATGAGAATCCATGGTAAAACATGTTTTTACAGCATGGCTTCTCAAAGAAAGTGCGGATGTATGATTTCTGTGGCACAAGTTGTGCCATGGATATGATACACGATCTGATGGTGATGTTGTGGTGACTCCAAGTAAAACCCCAGAGGATTCACGGGGATCCATGTTTCAAAACCATACTTTGGCTCCATGGTGTTGCCAAGAAGCTGTGGATCCATGATTTCTATGGTGCATACCCTGCCCATGGATATGATTTGTGACTGGATGGTGAGCTTAGGGTGATGCAAAGCGGAAATCATGAGGATCCGTGAGAAAACATGCTTCAAAACTATGGCTTGGTACACTGGTGTTGCCACAAAGCCATCTGCCCGTGATTATTGTGGTGCAAGCTGTGTGGTGGCCCAAAATCATTAGGATCCATGGTCTGGAACCATTTTTGGGGGGCCATGGTGCTGCCAAGAAGTCGTGGATCCATGATCTCTGTGGTGCAAACTCTGCCCATAAACAGGATGTGTGATTTGATGGTGATGCTAGGGTGAACCAAAGCAAATATCATGAGGATCCATGGTTCAGAACCTTGTTTTTGCTCTGTGGTTTTACCACATGGATCCATGATTTCTGTGGTGTGAGCTCTGTCCATGGAGATTATATCTGATTTGATTGTGTATTTGGCTGGACCCAAAGCAAAAATCATGAAGAACCAGTAGGACCCGTGGTCCAAAAACAAGTTTTTGGTCCTTGGTACTGCCACAAAGACGTGGATCCACGATTTCTGTGGTGCAAACTCTGCCCATGGACATGGTATGTGATTGGATGGAGAGCTTGGGGGGATCCAAAGCAGAAATCATGGGGATCCAAGAGGATCCGCAGTCCAAAACTGAGTTTTTGATACCTGGCGCTGCCACGAAGCCGTGGATCCACGATTTCTGTGGTGCAAACTCTGCCCATGGACATGATATGTGATTGAATAGTGAGGTTGGGGGGATCCAAAGCAAAAATCATGGGGATCCATGAGGATCCATGGTTCAAAAAAGATTTTTAGTCCCTGGTGCTGCCACGAAGCCGTGGATCCACGATTTTTGGGGTGCAAACTCTGCCTATGGACATGATATGTGATTGGATGGAGGGCTTGGGAGGATCCAAAGCAGAAATCATGAGGATCCATGAGGATTCGTGGTTCAAAACCAAGTTTTTGGTCTCTGGTGCTGCCACGAAGCTGTGGATCTATGATTTCTGTGGTGCAAGCTCTACCCATGGACATGATATGTGATTGGCTGGTGATCTTGGGGTGGCCCAAAGCAAAAATCATGAGGATCCGTAGTTTGGAAACATTTTTTCAGTGTTGTGGCACCACAGATTCATGGAGGCATTTGTCTAGTGCTGCCTATAGTCTAAGAAAGGATCTACAGCATGATGGTGGTTTGATTTCATTTCACCATAAAAATCATAAGAATTCATTAGGATCTGTTCTTTGGGACCCTGTTTTTGCACTGCTGAGGCGCCACGAATCTGTGGAGGCATGATTTTTTTGGTCCTGCCTATAGTCTAAGACAGGATCTACAGATTAATACTGGTTTTATTTCATTGCAATGTAAAAATCATATGAATGCATGAAGATCCTTGTAGATCGGACTTTTACCTTTTTCCATTATAAAGGCTGTGATTACACAGGCAGGAAATCCATATCATTATTTTTGTTGCAGTAGTTCAAGCAACTGTTTGTATTATTGCAATGGATTTAAAAGTGCAGTGGATTAGATTTTAAACTGAAATGACAACCTTCAGGAATTGCAGTTGTTCTGCCAAAGCAACAAACCAATTAGGAACAAACCAAACTAGTTCACAATTACTTAACTGAAATATGGATTAAACTGGAAATTTTCACTATGAATTATGAAGCAACCCACATTAGGATGTCATTAAATTTCACAATTCCTTCAACAATGTGCATATTAGCTCTCTTTAAAAAGAGAGAACCCTTTATAATTACCTGCTCTGATGAACAAACAGCATCTTGAAATAGTTTGAAAAAGAAGCAAGGACAGACTTGTGTGCCTTGAAGTAGACATCACCAATAGCCACTGTGCAGTCACACAGGAAACCAAACTCTCTCTGAGCGTTAAGTTGCTGCAGAAGAATAAGTCCATGGTTGGCCAAATCCATCTTTTAAAATCTGCAAAGCAAATAAAGTTTATGAAAACAAAATTAATTTAAAAATAAATCAAGGTCAAAGGTGTGATTTTCTGCTCATGAAAATGGGATGTGTGAGCCATGAATATTAGAATCGATTGGTGATTTGCTAGAAAATTCTGTAGTATCTGAACTGCACCAAGTGTTTAAGGGATTGGGTGAAGGCAACATTGTTTAACAGAAGAGAAATAGGGTTTCTAATACATATGAGAACTCAGTCAACAGTGGATTGAGAGAAGTGAGATCAACTTTCCACTAAATCAGTGTATTCTCCTATGGATTTCAAGAGGCTAAGCGAGGATGCTTGCAGCACAAGAAAACAGGAGCCCCATGGGTACCTTCAGAGACTTACATTTATTGCAGCAAAAGCTTTTGTTAAAGCTTGCCAAGACAAAACCTGAAAACAGTGGCGCTTGCACTTAAAAGTCACAGCTATTTCAAGCCAAAAAACTACTCGGATGAAAGAGCGACTCTGTAAAAAACTTTAAATCATTGTAATTTATCTGTGAACTGACCCTTTGCTTTCCAGCCATGACGAGTGAAATCTTTTCGGCTGTGCAAAAAACAGAAGCCGAGTCGTAGGATGTAAAGTCTGATTGCATTCTACCCAGGAAGAAACCAAGACACCTCGTTTCATCGCACAGACAAGCACCGACTTTCCAAGGCAGCCTACAAACTGCCTGTAAGCGCCGGCCGGCGGCACGTTGAGGCGTGCGCTTGTTCGAGAAGACAACGCACGAAACGCTCCCAGGAGTCAATGAGGGCCAGAGAAAGCAACAGCAACCTATAGCGGTGGAGGACTGGAATCTCTCTATCCGGAAGGCTCATCCTCAGCTTCCCTCGGTGAATCACGCAGAGCCTTCTGCGACGCCGCTTCCCATTGGCTACCCATGCAGAATGGGTGGAGGAGAGGGGAGAGAAGCCTGTGAGGCCGCGCGCCCCCGGCTTTCACAGGCCCGGCCCCCTTGACTCCGCAGACGACGCGACGCCAACCCGCCGCGTGCGCGCGCGCAGACGCGACGCACGGAGAAGGAGGGGCGTACGAAGGACGGACGACAGCGAGAGCCGACGTAAGCAGCGCGAGCGAGCTGAGGCGCCTAAGGCGCGCGAGAGACGGGATCCGCCGCTGTCGCCAGGGCCGCCTAGGCTGCTGAGGAGACGCAGACGGAGCCGCCCACCATCCGCCCCCCCTCCCTTCCTCTCCCTCCCTCCCTCCCTTTCCCGCTCCGCGCGGCTGCCTCAGCGCCCGCCCCTCCCCCTCCTAGGCCGGGCTGTTGCTGCTGCTGGTGAGAAAAAAGGAAAGGCCGCTTCGCAGCTTGGCGAGCGCGCGGAAGGAAAGGGAAACCGGCGCGAGGGCGGGCAAGCGCTAACGACTGAGCCAGTCTCAGACCAACCCCCGGAGCAGGGGTGGAGAGAGCGGTGGCTCCCCTCCGGCCCCGACAGGGACAACGACCCCCTCCAAAGCCCTGAACCGCCTGCTCCCCTGCCATATTCCTGAGGCCCCGGCCGCTTAGCCGGAACAGCCCCCTGCAGGCCTCGGAGCATTCTCTCCCCTTTCTCCGGATCCCGACCTGGCCCGCCCGCCGCACAATGGTGGGTGTCGGGGGAGGGGCTGGAGGCGCTCTGGCCTCCCTCTCGCCGCCACGCACGACCCCTCTGCTGCTCTGCTCCCTTCGCCCGGGTTCCTCTCCAGCGTGGGGGGTAATCCGCGCTCACCTGGCTCGCGCTCTCGGGGGGCCCCCGCCGTCTCCGCGCGCCCAGCAGCAGCAGCAACAACGGAGTCAGCGCGGCGGCGGCGGCGGCTTTTCCTGTCCGGTTACGTTAGGGTCACATGACTGAGAGCGGAGCAGAGAGGCTGTAGCGAGGAGCCCCCGCCGGGGAGAGACAAGAGGAGGGGGAGGGGAGGCGGCGACGAGAGCTGTGGCGGCAACAGCAGCAGGAGCCTCCCCTCCCCCTCGCCTCCCTGCCCGCTCCGCCTTGCCTCTCTTGGAGCGCGCCGCGCTTCCAGCGAGCAGCATGCAGGCCGCACCGGCTGCGCTGAGCTCTTCCAGCCGTGCAGCTCGCCACGGCGGCCGGGAGAACCGAGCGGGCGGCTCTTCAGGGCAGATTCCATTGAGATCTGCGTTGAGGCTTCAAGAATTGAATCTTCAAACCTTGGGCCTTTGCCTCCCCCTCCCCTCGCTCATCACAAACAAGAGAGAGGGAATTGCCATGAGGTGGCCAAAACAAAATTTATGTATTTATATTTTGAGGTTAAAAAAGGAATCTGAAGTGGGTGATTCTTTAGCCTTAATGGCCTATAGTATATTTATGGACATTTAAAAATAGTAATTTCCATCTTTTAGTTAGATGCTTTTACGTTTTGTTTATGGCACAGAGATTGGTGGTTGGATGCTGAAAGTTATGTATTCTGAATGTATTTTTAACTGTATGGCTAAAGCCAATTAATATGGTCTCGACTTTGTGAAGTTTTGCTCGCATTGGTCAGCGCTGACCATGACAGTGCACAGCTAATTACTTTGCTAACTGAAAGAATAGTTTGCCATGATGGACACACTAAACATCCATCACAGTACAGTTACATACAGTTAGATATTGAAATTATTGGAGCTTTGGTGGATACTAAATTTCAGTTGTAAATATTCATGTCTGCATGCATGTTCACATCTGGAAAGTGAAGAAACTAGGAATAATATTAAATTCCCATTTAAGATTCTCGTTCTTAACTTTCTTTTAAGACAAAGTGTGGCATTACTCTGAATGTCAGTAAACCTCTGTCTGCATCAAAGCGAACAGGGTTCTTCTGGTAGTAACAGACACTCAGGTCAGAAAGAGACAATGCCTACAGTATTGCTGCAGTGGTGTTTACTTGGCATGTTCAGACAGAGGCAAGTCTCACTGAGTTCAGTGGAATTTTATCCCAAGCACACTTGAGGGTTTGCAGCAATTAGGCACAGTCCCATTGCTTTCCTGCATATAATGGTTTGGTTAGTGCATCTTGAAACATATGTTTCTGAATCTGCATCAGTATCAGTTTGTTGCCCCTGGCCAAAGCCCCCAAAGGCTTATAATATACACACACCTTTTTGCAAGAAGTTTCAAGCACCTTTGCTGGTTGCATGATGTTGATCGTATTTTTCTCTGGTAATGAGATTTAGTGATAGTAAGTAGGCTTGTAGAATATTTTTTTCTTAGATCTTGGTTTAAGCAAATTTAATACTTGTTCTGATTGTGTTGTCTAGTAAACATTTGTACCAGTATTTAGAGGAAAGATTCTGTGTTGGAAAAGATAAGAGTGCCTAAGTATTAGAGGTTCTGTTGTGTAGTATCCTTTATTTTTTATCTGGAATTTATAAACTAGTTTTATTAAAGGGTTATGGAACCTCAGACTGCAATCTACAAAACCCACACTGTTTTAAATGCTTGAGCTTCACTGCCTTAGCAACAGATTTGAAAAGGCTTAAAACCAAATGTGTACCATTCTGATTTGTACATTGGGTGCTTAACTTGTTTTGATATAAAGTATAGCCACAGTTCTTATGTGTTGTTTTAACTGTTCTTTATTTCCTTTCTGCATCTTTTATTTAAATGTAAATAAACACATTATCCTTTTCTGCCAAGGAATTTAGGGTGTACATTGTTTTCTTCTCTGCCACTTTATCCTCACAATACCCATGAGGTAGGTTAGAAGATGAGTCACTCAGTGAGCTTCATGGTGGAGTTTGGATTGGAACCTGGTTTCCCAAGCCTTAACCTGCATTGGCTCTTTTGCGTTGGATTTTAATCCACTCACACTTATTTTAAAACGTGTGCTTACTTGGAACTGTTACTTGCTTACCCCTGAGTAAATGTGCATATAATCAGTCCTCCTAATAATAACCAAGTAGATCAGAAAAGCTTATAAAACATTTACAATTATATCTGTGATCACTTTTATGAAGGCTTTCTACTTGTGCAGATAACTACATACTGATTTATGAAAACTCTAGAAAATTAGAATGTTTCTGAATTTAAAAAAGAAACATAGAACAAAAATATTGTGTGTCTTTTCTTGTCTGACTTTGCTGAAGACCCTCCCTCTACTTTTAACAGACTGGTCTTTTGGGCAGAACTTGTGCAGTCTGAATGTATACGTATTTACTGAGAAGAAAAGCTGCTATGTTCAGTGAGCGGCTGGCTCCTAAAGGTAGTGTTGGTAGGATTCTATGCAGCTGATCAGGTGAACCCTTGCATTCCTTACTGCTTTCTAAGTAAGGAAGTGGGAAGACATTTGCATTTTCCTCTAGTGCCTTTTACAATACCCTTTCCCCTCCTATGTTTACCAAACAGAATGATTTTGAAAACTTCACATCAGAGGTATGTAACTGATTTCAGTAGGATTTGTTTTACTGTAACTTGTACTGAGAGAGAAGGAACACAGTGTATGAGACATATGCATGGAATGGGAAAGATAGTTTTCATATCTATCCCTTGATATGTATAAACTAGAATATTTGACTTAATTGCTCATGCAAGCAGGTAAAATTAAATAAATGTAGTAACCTACCACAAAATTAAATAAATGTAGTAACCTACCACAAGCAAGCAAACTGATGCATTAACCAGACTGAGAGAAACTTCAGCGTGAACTGCAAATAAATCTGAGGGCTAGAAAAGTTTTAAAGAGCCCTACTTTTAAAAAAACTTCTAGTCAAGGAAGCATTATTAATACTGAATTATGAGTGTAGCCTTAATAATTTAACATGTAAAACTATACTGCAAAACATGAAGTAAATATATGAGACCAAAACATTAAGAAAGATCTCCTTGGGAACCCACAATTTAGTGCCCTTTGAAGTGCTACCAAACACTGGATTTCCCTCTACAAAATTCAAACGCCAACAGAAATAATATATTAAAAGGGATCTTTTCCCAGTAATTTGGATTCAGCCACCCTTGGGACCAGACATCAACTTGGAACCAGGACCCTGTATTGCCCAAGGGCCATCTACCCCCTCCACCTCATTATTATCAAGGAATCTAGACCAGGGTTTCCCAAACTTTTCCTTCTCATGGCCCAGTTATTTTTACACTTCTCCTTTGTGGCCCACTAAAATTTGGGGGTAGAGCCGGGAGACAGGAATTATGTCATTTCCTGTGGTGTCACTTCCAGGTCAAGGGCCAAGTGATGTCACTTCCAGAGCACACTGAACCAAAACACCTTTTCCTGTTATGTCACTTCCAGGGCACTCCCTCAAACCTGCCTCTTCTGAAGTAACTTCATTTTCAGAAAAATCTCTCTGAAACGCATGCTGAGCCAAAATGGAGGTGGAAAGTGGGCAGTACGCTCTTTCCACCCCCACACCTGCAAGCACTCCTAATGCCCATGTTCAATTGCTGTACCCCTGCACACCCCTTCCTCAGCAGCACTGGCCAGTGTATGCAGTTGGGAGTGCTGTTGCTATTGCCATCAGGAATGCCAGCACTGTGTACCATCCACACTGGGCCCTGGCAGCTGCTTTACCTTAAAATATGTTGACACATTTAGTAGGCCTTTCCTTCAGCTGCTGCTACTGGAACCCTGCCTCAAACTACAACAAAGCTTGCTTGGTTTCAAGAAAATCTTTAGACAGCTATTTTTCATACCTTTCCTTGGCTGAAACACTGTTAAAAGCAGGACCAGTAAAATGGTGCCATCACTTCCAGTGCTGTTGAGATATATAGTAGTAAGCTCTAATAATCTCTTTCTGCCCCACACCTCTCACTCTCACAGAAATCTCATAGAAAGGCCAGCTGGCTACAACTGGGGGTGCCAACTTTTCATTGGCAGAGCTCCTATGTCTGCAACAACAGTATGATGAGCAGAAAACTTTCATCCAATAAAATGGAAGGAACGAAAGAAAGGGAAAGAAAGAACATAAGAGAAGCCATATTGGATCAGGCCAGAACATAAGAGAAGCCATGTTAGATCAGGCCAATGGCCCATCCAGTCCAACACTGTGTCACACAGTGGCAAATTTATACACACACACACACTGTGGCTAATAGCCACTGATGGACCTCTGCTCCATATTTTTATCTAAACCCCTCATGAAGGTGGCTATGCTTATGGCCGCCACCACCTCCTGTGGCAGTGAATTCCACATGTTAATCACCCTTTGAGTGAAGAAGTACTTCCTTTTAAGAACATAAGAGAAGCCATGTTAGATCAGGCCAATGGCCCATCCAGTCCAACATTCTGTGTCACACAGCGGCCAAATATATATATATATATATATATATATACACACACACACACACACACACTTTTATCCGTTTTAACCTGTCTGCTCAGCAATTTAATCGAATGCCAGTGGACCATCCAGTTCAAAATTCTCTCATACGATGCCCCAAAAGCACCAGAATGTCCACCAGTGGGGCCAGGGCACTAGAAGCACTCCCCCTGTTCTCTCCCCCCCCCCACAGCACCAAGTATACAGACAGAGCATCACTTGCAGGGAAGGAAGGAAGGAAGGAAAGAAGGAAGGAAGGAAGGAAGGAAGGAAGGAAGGAAGGAAGGAAGGAAGGAAGGAAGGAAGGAAGGAAGAAAGAAAGAAAGAAAGAAAGAAAGAAAGAAAGAAAGAAAGAAAGAAAGAAAGAAAGAAAGAAAGAAAGAAAGAAAGAAAGAAAGAAAGAGAAAGAAAGAAAGAAAAGCGTTACTCACCATCAGATGACCCCAGCCAGCAACAATTCTGTCCAGGGGTCATTCGTTTTAAAAAAAAGTGCTACTGGAATGCCCACTCCCCACCCCTCCCAGCTGAAACACACACACACCCTTCTTTGCTGCCCAGGTCTCTCGAGGAAATCTCCCCAAAATGACATCAAGGCACATGAAAGCTCATACCTTGAAGAACACTTCATGGGTCTAAAGTACCAGTGGACACCAGCTTTTCTCTCAAACACTGGGAGAAGGAAGGAGAAGCAGCCCAGCTCCTCTCTGCACAACCTCTGACGGGAAGGAAGCCAAACAGAGCTCAGGCTTTGCAGCCTGTGTCAGCCTTCAAGGCTAGCTTTTCTCTGCACAACACAGAGATGGGGGAAGGAAGCAGAGCAGAGGTCATGCTTTGCTGGGGGCGGGTCTAGCTTTGGCTGTTCTTGTGACCCAGTAGTGAGGCTTTCGTGGCCTGGTACCAGGTCATGACCCTGCAAATGGGAAACACTGATTTAGACCATGGATCTAATTAGGCAGGCAAAGTATATTTTACACTCTTCCCTTTATTCCCCATTTAGGCAGCAAAACACTTCCACCCTAATTTCTTTACTTCAGACTAGACTGTGTGCTAGCTTCCCCTGGGTACATATGACATCCTGCCAGACCAGACACTTGGTTTTGAAAAGGCTGTATCTCTCCACTTGTCTTCACACGGTCTCTCTTATTCTAGATTAGGAAAAAGGCTCACTGTGGTGGAAAATATAACAGGCTCTAGAAAAAGGCTCTGGGTGAGTGCCCTCCCACCCTTGCTGTCTTTCACCCACCCAAGACAGCTGTTTTCTGTAGGGGAACTGATCTGACTTTAGCTTTTCATTTCTTCCTCCCTCTCTGCAGCCTCTACTTAGGAAAAAGATAGTCTTTCTCCACAGGGGGGACCAAAGCAGCTTACATAATTCTCCTCTTCCCCTTTTGATCTAGACAGCAACCCTGTGAGGTAGGTTAGGATGAAAGTCTGTGACTGGTCTAAAACCACAGTGTGGACCAAAGCAGGAGGGAAGAGATAGCAGCAGGATATAATGACACAGAGTCCACCCTGCAAAGCAGCCATTTTCTCCAGGGGAGCTGATTTCTGCCATTTAGAGAGCAGCTGTAATTCTGAGTGATCTCACCTGGAGACTGGCAGCAATGGCTCCTCAGGAGGAAATGGCTGGTTTGGAGGGTGGAGTCACTACAGCATTGTACCTGTCGGAGGTCCCACACTCCCTCAAACCCTACCCTTTCCAGGCTTCACCCCTTAAGTCACCAGGAATTTCCCAACCTGGAGTTGGCAACCCTGTCTCCTTTCCAGCAGCAGTAGCAACTGGCCAGGAGACGCTGCCTGCCTCTATAGGAGTACCCCACCTGAATAATGGGAGTCCCCAGCTCTGGAAACAAAATGGATTCTTATCAGAAACGGGCCAAGGAGACGCTCTCTTTGCAAAATAGCAGAGAAACATGCTTGGGCCTAGCCTTGATTACAGCACAGGTGTTTCCCTGATCTGGCTCTTCTCCTCCCATCTGAATGAGATTATGGGTTCAACAGCATAGTTTCTGCTGTATTTCTTGGCTAACTGATTAATTGGCCATCTCCCTCTTTCCTTACTACAACTCTACCTATCTTTTGTTTATCTTTATAGTAAAGTCTGCCACCCGGACAAATCCCTTGTTTCCTATGCTTACTCTTCCTTGGGTATCTCAGATAAATTGATTTAACCATTAAACAATCATCCAAAATCATCTCAACCCAGTCTGACATCACTCCACCTGGAGATCCATTCATGTGCTCAGGATAAGCCCATCAATGACCAGGAAAGTCTCCTTAGTTATGAGAGGGTCTCCTCCTCTCAAAACCCTATATAAACTGGATTTAAATCATGCCACATTCATTCTGTAAGATGCCATATACAGTTTGTACCACCACCCACGCCATTACTCTCTGTAAGCTATACTTAAGCCTCCTTCCTGCTAATTTCCCCATCTAAAGAAGAGACATCAAGCATTTCCAGTAACACAAGCACCAAGCCTGGTGGAGCCTGGATCTTTAGGGATGACAACGGAACTCCAGACAACAGATCTCTCTCACCTTCCTGGATAAAATAACTGCTCTGGAGGGTGGCATATTCCGCTGAGGCCTCTCCCTAACTCTGGCTTCTATAGACCACCACAAAATCTATAGGAATTTCCCACCAGCCTGGAACTGGCATCCCTAGCTCAGGACTGGCCCCAATGAGTTCTCCCTCAAGGGTCAAAAGAGGCCTGGAAAGGCCCCCCCAGCTGCCTTTTCCTGACAGAAGCAAGGTTGATTGCCTAGTAACAGCTACTGACTAGCAGTTTCCCCAGCGGCCCAATCTGTCCTGGGGCCAGCAGTGGACAGGGGAGAGGAGCAGACTCAGCTAATACCATGCAAGTTCTGTTAACTTGGCAGTTCACAGGCCAGTGGCTGATGTGGTACGCACCACAGTCAATGGAAAAGCCAGAAAATGTCAGCATGCAAGGCTTTTATATATTTAGGATAGGATAAGAGTGCATTTAAAGTTTATTGCCTCCTTCCATTTCTGGAACTACAGTTCCAAGTTTGAGTCATGTATACATGGTACCAAAAGAAACAAGCTCCTTAAGGTGCACTTAAGAAAGGTTGTATCAGTGTACAGGGAACGATTTGTGTGACAACCATGTGTGAACAGTAGCTGCCCAGCTGATAAACATGTTGAATGTTGCCACTATGCAGATATTTGCATCACAGTTCATTTTTAGTTGTGAGCAAATCTTCATGGCAAATGATAGAGGCTTGGCTTGATAACAACCTGGCATTTCAAACAAAGTAAGTCTGAATCAACAGTTCTTATGAAGTTTCCTTCATGCAGTATAATACTATTAAGTGAATAATGTAAGGAAAAATTAGGTTTTTTGAAGGTCAATATGCTAGATTGGGCTCTTGCATGGCAAGGACCGTATGTTTCTTCCCCACCCCCCTTAAGCCCCTTTTGATCATGGGAAAGATTTTTTTTTCTCTAGCGTCAAGGGACTAACATGGACATGCAGAGAGTGAAAGGGAAGAAATTGTTCCCTCCTTTATCAGCAAAGTTACACTTAACGCAAGAAGCAGAAACAGCCATCTCATTCTCTTCCCCCTCCCCAATGCAGCCACCTGACATGTGTGGCTACTATCTAATGCATGTCCCTTGAGTCTACGTCTAGCAGCCTCCAGGACACCTCAATTTATCTAAGAATTACAACTGATCTCCATACTACAGAGATCAGTTTACCCAGAGAAAATGGCAGTGTACCATAGATTCTAGGTGAAACCCCTTTGCAGATTCTCCCAGACGTTGCACTCACATCTCCTGGAATTGGCAACCTTGACCTTGGGAATAAAGCTTCCCGGGACTGGAGAAGGCTAGGGTAATGAGGGGGAGGGAAGATGTTGATCATCAGCATTTCTCATGGGACCCTACTCACTATTTGCAAGTATTAATACCACACCATCTGCAACTGGTTCAGCTAACATCTGAAAAGAGAGAATTGCAACAGGATGTGTAAAATAGCTTATGTACATTCACCAGGCAATGCAGAACCACTATATGTGTCCTTTGGCCCTCTACTTCACTGGCTGCTCTTGGAAAGGACACACACTATGTTGACATTGGAGAATTTGCCAGAGTAGGGAGAATTTGTCAGAGCAATAGGTATTAGCAATTATGCATCCTTCATATCTGAATTCAGTTCCCATTGTTTATACAGAGCAAGAATAAAAAGCTCAATTTGAAGTAATTTCAAGAGCTTTGTCCAGGGAGTTCAGAATTGCAAGTATACCATCATTAGCACACGTGTGTTGTACTGTAATCTAGAAGAATTCAGCAGTTTTTATTATTCCATTCCAAAAAGAATACAGAGTTGAAAAAAAGTGATAGAGGGCCTACAGCAGTTTCCTATCGGGATGTGGAGGGTGTATATGATGGCTAAAGAACACAAAAAGCTGAAAATGGCTGAAAGACATTGGAGTATCCCCAAGTTCTTGTTTGGAGCTGACACAGTATTTCTTCACACATTTAACACAAAAGTATACTTTAAGGAGGCACAGCCAACGCATGGGAGTCAGTGAATTAGGTGATTGCCTACGGCACTAGCTCCCAGCAGGGGTGGTGCCCCTCCTCACTCGCACTGTCCCTGAGCCTCTGGCTCATTTTTTCTTGGCTCTGAGGAATGGGAAGAACCATTTCTCCTCTACAGTGTCCTCCAAGGGTGCTGGGGAAGTGAAGGTTGAGCCGGGGGGGGGGGGGGGCGTTTGCACGGAGTGCTCCTCAAGAGGAGCCCACTGTGCAAACGGGGCCATCTGGCCCTGCTAGGCTTTTGCGCACTGCAGAAAAGTGGAGCAGGGGGCCTTTGAACGGAGGGTTCCTAAAGAGAAGCCCACTGTGCAAACGGGGCCATGTGGCCCCACTAGGCTTTCCCACACTGCAGAAAAGTAGAGTGGGGGGGGCTTTGCATGGAGGGCTCCTCAAGAGGCCGCTTGGCTTTCCCACGCCTCAGGAAGGTCGAGCAGGGGGCATTTGCACGGAGGGCTCTCCGTGCAAAGGGGGCCAATTTGGGCTGGCACTGGGGGCCCTCCCCCACTGGAGGGCAGGGGGTAAGGCATTGCCTGGGGTGCACAAACCCCAGTGCCGGCCCTGTATGGAGGAAAATAATAACTACGAAGTAAGTGGAAACTCCACGTTCAGAAATAGTATGAGCCCAAAAAGCATATTATAAATTAAGCAACATGTTACCACTTTTACATCCTCCTCGTAAGCTTCCAGAAGTACCGAACTAGCTGCTTGAAGCAATGTTGGGTAAGAGACCTTGATCTTACTTGGGAAGGTGATTTTTATATTCTTCTCTTAAGATGGCTCACTGATAAAACAATCTAAATAGCGTTCAGTACGTTTGCAGGCCTTGCGTTAATCAAGGATCTTGTGCTGTTTGGATAAACAGCTCAAGGCCAATCTGAACTATTCAGACACTGAAAAAATTAGCCATAGTTCATTTATCATCTATATATAATAGCATCATAAAATTAGTCCACAGGATAAGCTTTCTTCAAATCTGAAATCTTCAGGTTTATATATGGGAGTCAAGGTAAGAACTACCATGTCCAGAACTCTTCCTCATCCTAAGGTTTCTTGGGGCTTCTCTTTTCCATGCATCTGTATGGTTGGAGAAGATAGGGCCCCTGCCTCACAAGTCTCAAAAGAGTTTCCTATATTGTCTGTTGAACCACTTGTTTTTAACTAGTAACCAGCACGTTAAGTTCAGTACAGGTTTTGGTTCAAGGTAGCTATGAAAGTTCAGGTTCAGTTTTGTTTCAGCCACTGCCACAGCCACATGCACACACCTTTTCTTTAAAACAGTTTTTGGGTCGGGCTCAGTTTTCTGTTTCCAGCCACAAGCTGTGAACATACTTAATGGGCAATCTTTGTGCACGTTAGCAGTGGTACAGTTTATGAAAGGTTTCACTTGATGTTGCTCAATATACATGGCATGTATGTTTAAGAAAGTCCCTTTAAAACAAGGTATGCTCTTTCTGATCAGGCTGTCGAACTACACAATTTTGTCTAGTGCATCAGATGAAACAGCAGTCGGTTTAGATACATCATTAGTAAAGCTAGCCTTATAATCTTCGAAGAACTTAAAAACATCCCAAGTAAGGATCAACTTAATCTACACCATAATTTTCAAGTAACTCAGGAAGTGATTGACTGATCCAGTTGTCTCAATCTTTATGTATGCACATCAAGTATCCATACATTATTCAGAAGAAAGCTGCTTAAGATCAGTAGCTGTTAGAATGGAATCTTGACAAACACTTCTCATTGCCATTGATTGCAGTTCTTAGAAAAGCACTCTGCCAAGTTCAAACATGACCTGCAAAATAAATATATCATTCATCAATACATTTGCCAAATCACAAGTTCTTTATAAATAATAAAAGCCAACCATTGTACCAAACTATTCTGGAGATTCTCTCTCATTCCTATTCTTGTACCCTGTCCCAGGCTTATTAGGAACTGTCCCAGGAACTGGAGGGAATAGCAGCTGCATATATCCCCCAAAATACTTTGTAGTTTGTCAGAGAAAGTACACTACTGAATAACACTGAAAAAGAGGCCAGAGGTGCCAAGGTGAATATTCATTTCCAACTTAAGCTTCTTTGTACTGTTCAAAATTGGTACAAGGGAAAAAAAACTGTAGAAAATATGGAACCCATATAATTAGTCACATGCTACTTCCCAGGTCTTAAAAGGAAGCCACAATTGACTGATTTCATTGGTTGCACATTAATGATACTGTACTAAAGAATATTGCTACAGACTAACCTCTATAGTTATGAGTATCACTATCATCCACTCCAAGCGCAAGGCATGTTTTTCACTCAAGTGACTTCGCATTAAGTCTGTCAACTCTGTGCAGTGTTGAAGCTTTTCATTCACCACCTTCAGTAAAGATAGAAAATCAGTGATATTCAAAAGAGTCTTGACTAAATGTTATTAAATACCATCTAATTAGCCCAGAAGAGAATTCATGAATACTCCACCACCCAATAAATATAACAATTCTGACATAGTTTATAACTGACAGCTTCAGAGCACCTGGGAGTGCTTTGGTTCCAATCACAAGACCCTCTTCTGTGAAGACCAACAGCATTTCTATTCAAGAAGAAGGTGCCCATGTGCAAATGTTTACAGTTTTTCTTACACATTGCTTTCCACTCTTACAAAGGGATTCAAGAGCGGGGGGAGGGGGTGGAGAGAAGCTATATATGCCATTGTATATCACATATATAACACAGAGCCACAACCCAAAGATGAAGGGATCTTTGCCTCTCAAAAACTTATATCCTGAAACTCCTGTTGGTCTCTTATGGTGCTACTAGACTTGAATAAACAGGTTTCCTACCTGTAACTGATGATCTTCGAGTGGTCATCTGCGCATTCACACTCATGGGATGAAGCGCCAGCACCGATCCCCGATCGGTAATTTCAAAGTGGGATTTTTCACAGCCCGACTTCGGTGTGCATGCGCAATAGCCCCAGTGTGCATGCTTACCCGGTGGGCGTGGATATCCCACCAGTTCCTTCCCACCGCCGCCTATCTAGAATACTCATGACCAGCAGCAGAGGAGGAGGGCGAGTAGTGTGAATACACAGATGACCACTTGAAGATCAACAGTAAACCTTATCTTCTTCGTGGTCTCTGTGCTTCACACTCATGGGAGATTAGCAAGCTAGGCTTACCTGGTGGAGGGAGCTGGCGGTTATGCAGAAGTAGCGGCTTGAAGGACCAGGGTACCCAGCTGTGCTCTGCAGCGCTTCCGGACATCCAAGGCTTAATGTCACATGAAGGCATCAGGAGATGCCCAGGTTGAAGCTGAACAGATGTCCGCCAAGGAAGCACCTTTCAGGAACACTGTAGATGTAACCATAGCCCTAGTGGAATGCACACGGAGTGGCCCTGACAAGGGACATTTCGCCAAGAGGTCGCAGAGTTTAATGGCCTCCGTGATCCACTTAGAAAGTCTCTGCGCAGAGATTCTGAAACCCAACCTAGGGGCCACATAGGAAACAGATTGGGATCCTTTCTAAACGGCTCGGTGCGATGCACGAAAAACAACAGCATCCTCTTAACATCTAGGGCATGCAAACGCCTCTCTTCCACCAAAGAAGGAGAAGGGTAAAATGTAGGCAGAAACACCTCCAGATTGAGGTGGAAACTGGACACCACCTTAGGGAGGAACGAGTTGTCCGGGGATACCCCATGCCAGGGATCATCATGGAATGAGATGTATGGAGCATCACACCGCAGAGCCACCAATTCACATGCCTGCCTGGCCGTTGTGATGGCCACTAAGAAGGCAGTCTTCCAGGCGAGAAGATGCAGTGGGCAGGTAGCCAAGGGTTCAAAGGGCTGCCTCGATAGCCGTTCTAGGACCAACGGTAGATCCCAAGCAGGAGGAATCTTAGGCAGCGGGTGGAGCCACTGAAGACCTTTCAGGAAACGCTTTGTATGCTGGTGCATGAAAACCGATGCGCCATCCACTAGGTCGTGATGAGCCGAAATTGCAGCCAGATACACTCGAATCGAGGAGTGATTGAGCCCAGCATCCACAAGAGTCAGTAGAAACTCAAACACAAGCTCCAGACTAGCATTATGGGCACTGATGCCGGCCCCCAGAAATGTCAGGAACTTAGACCACTTTCCCAAGCTGTCAGTTTGAGATGAGGGATGTCATGGTGAAACAGGCGACCTCGAGCCAATAGGAGATGCGACTCCAAAGGAAACTTGTGGTGACACCCTCCTGCCATGGCCAGGAGGATAGGGAACCAGTTCTGTCTCCGCCACCACGGAGCAATCAAGAAGCACTCTAGACACTCCTGGGCCAATTTGTGACGCACTCTGATGAGAAGAGGTATGGGTGGAAACAGGTAGAGGAACTTGTTCACCCACAGGAGTAGAAGACCATCCCCCAGGGACCTTGGGTCCATTCCTGGAACAGAATTGCTCGCATTTCCGATTGCTTGCCGTGGCAAACACGTCTATCCTGGGATGACCCCAGTCCAGGAAGAGGGGTTCGAGGTATAACCAGTTCACCTCCCATTCGTGATGGGAAACCTCCCCCCTGCTCAAGGAGTCTGCTTGCACATGGGTGTTCCCCCTGCAGGTGGGTGGCTACAACGAAGGTCTGGGTAGCTATGCAGGCTTCCCAAAGCTGCATCGCCAGCACTCACAGTCTCCTGGACACAGTTACCCCTTGATGGTTTATATATCTTACAGCTGTCGTGTTGTCTGACATCACAGCCAGTCTGACCGCTGATCAGGGGTAGGAACGACCTCAGGGCTAAGTGAACTGCCATGAGCTCTAAGAAATTGATGTGATGGTGTGCCATTAATGGGGGCCATGGGCCGCCTATGTGGAGATCGTCTAGGTGCGCCCCCCCCCATCCCCACAGCGAGGCATCTGTTGTCACCTTGACTGAAGGGAACGGAACATGAAATGGTGCCCCTTCGCAGAGATTGGACTTTACCCTCCACCAGTCCAGAGAGTGGAGTAGCATCGAAGGAATTTGAAGGATGTTAGACGAGAGGTCTCTCACAGGGTTGTACTCCCTGATGAACCAGAGCTGAAGGATTCACATCCACAATCTCGCGAACCTTAAGACATTGGTAGTAGCCGCCATGAGGCCCAAGAGACGTTGGATCTGCAGAACTGAAGCGCATCTCACCGTTTGAAGGAGCTGAACCAGGGAGATGATACCCAGCGCCCATGACTCTGGTAGGAACGCTAGATGCCACGTAATGTCCAGAATCGCTCCTATAAACTGAACTCTTCTCGCTGGAACCAGGTGAGACTTCTTCTCGTTCACCAGAAGCCCCAGTTCACTCAGGAGGTTAAAAATCACTTGCAGGTGAGCTCGTAGAGAAGCTTCAGACACTGCAACCATCAACCAATCGTCAATATAAGGAAAAAGGATGATACCCTGGAGATGAAGGTAAGCCACCACAACTACCATGGTCTTTGTAAAAACCCTGGGGGCAGTGGAGAGCCCAAAAAAGAGCACCAGGTATTGGAAATGGTTTGTCCCAATGGCAAAACGAAGAAACCTCCTGTGACTGGGGAGGATGCTGATAGGGAAATAGGCATCCTTCGGGTCCAGGGTAGCCATCCAATCCCCTTTGTTGATGAGTGGAAGAATGCTCTGCAGAGTTAGCATTCTGAACTTTTGATAAGTGATGAAATCGTTTAGTCCCCTCAGATCCATAATCGGACAAAGTCCCCCATCCCGCTTGGGAACAGTGAAGTATCTGGGATAAAAACCCTGACCTCTGAGATGGTTGGGAACGGGTTCTATCGCTTGCTTGGTGAGAAGATTTTGAACTTCCTCCAGTAGTACAGCTGTTGGATGTGTGATCACCAATCTGGAATGAGTAGAGGGCTGAACAGATTCTATCGCATAACCCTCCTCTATGATGGACAAGACCCACTTGTCCGTGGTAATCCGCCGCCATGCTTCCAAAAACCTGCGGAGGCAGTGGGCCCAGAAGAGGGGGGAGTAGGGAAGGGGGAGTGCCAAAGTCAACGTCCCTGTTTGGGGTTCCTGGTGTTCTTAGATTTTCCCGCGTGAGAGAAGAAGGAAGAAAAAGACAGGCTGCTTACCTGTAACTATAGATATCTGAGTGGTCATCTGTGCATTCAAACTCATGGGATAGAGCCCCATCGGCTCAGAAGGATGCCGAGTCAGCCTGTCCAACGCTAGAGTCAAATCCTACAACTGTGGGGGTAATTTCGAAGGAGGATGAAGCCTAAGCAAACGCTTCAAAAATCTCTTAGAATGAGGGTGTGCAAAAACTGAATGCCCCTCCACTGGTTCATGGAATGCAGATATTGCCACCAGATAAACTTTAATGGATGAAAAAAACAAGGCCAGCATCCACCAGAGATAAAACTCAAAAATAACTGGAAGTCCCACCCTCTGGGGCGAAACTGTAGGATCAGCTAAAAACTGAAGAAACTTCCACCACTTCCTATCATAAGAAGCGCGGGTAGACAGCTTCTTGCTATTCAGGAAAACGTGTTGGACTCTGCTGGAGAACTCACAGGGTCGATGAGCCACGTTGTCAGCTTCAGGTGGGACACGTTATGATGGAATACATGACCGTCCTGAGCTGACAGAAGGTCCGGTTCCACCGGAAACTGGTAGAAGACCCACCTCGCCAGTTGGAGCAAGATCGGGAACCAGTTCTGCCGAGGTCACCATGGAGTCACCAGGATGCAGCATAGTCTCTCTCGCGATCTTGTTGACCACCCTTGTCAATAGTGGCAGAGGTGGGAACAGATATAGGAACCGACCTTCCCACGGGAACAGCAGACCGTCTCCCAACGACTCTGGATCCGAGCCCCCTCTGCAGCAGAACAGAGGACACTTCCGGTTCTCGGCTGTGGCAAAGACGTCCACCTGAGGATACCCCCCAGAGCTGAAACACAGGTTGAAGGAAGCGCCACTGTATCTCCCACTCGTGCAGGAAAGCCGCACCCATGCTGAGGGAGTCTGCTTGCAGGTTGAGCACTCCAGGGAGATGCGCAGCCTTCACAAAGATGTCATGGTCCAGGCACTCCGACAACAGTTCCAGTGCCAGCTCAGAGCCGTTGAGAAACTGTCCCTCCCTATCTGTTGATACAAGTAGGTGGAAGGGAGCTCCCTGACAAATGTTGTCCTTTGATTTATACAACTGCAGTGTTTGAAGTGTCACAGGTGGAATTACAAACCTCTTTCGAGGTAAGTCCCTTAACGGTCGAAACTGATGAAGAAACCAAAGTTGTAGGCCTCTCATCCTCAGCTTCGCAAAGATCAGCACACTTGTCGCCGCCATCAGCCCCAGCATCCGCTGCAGCTGCTGCATCGTGCCCCACTTTCGACTCTGCAGAAGTTCAACAAGGTTGATAATGTCCATCGCTCTCTGCTGAGGCAGGAAAGCGCGATGAAGGTTCGTATCCAGAAACGCCCCTATGAACTGAACTATCCGTGATGGAGTAAGGTGTGATTTCTCCAAAACTGACCTGCAGACCCAAGATGTGAAGAAGACGAAGAGTGGTGGCAATATGGTTTGACAAACTTCCCTTCGACTCCGCCACAAGGAGCCAATCATCGATGTATGGAAAGACGACTATCCCTTGAAGCCAGAGGTGGGCAGCCACAACGCTCATCATCTTCGTGAACACCCGAGGTGCAGTGGACAGGCCGAATGGAAGGGCCTTGAACTGGAAGTGTTGAGAACCTACTGCAAACCGAAGGAAGCATCTGAACACAGGATGGATGCTGACGTGGAAGTAGGCATCCTTGAGGTCCAGAGTTGCCATCCAGTCCCCTTGGTTGATGAGGGGCAGAATTGTTTGCAGAGTGGACATTCTGGACAGAATAAACTTGTTCAGATTCCGAAGGTCCATGATTGGTCTCAAACCCCCGTCCCGCTTGGGAACCAGGAAGTAACAAGAGTAGAAGCCTCCCATCCTGGCCTCCACCGGGACCCGTTCTATGGCGTGCTTCTGTAGGAGGTTGCTCACCTCCGCCAGCAGAGGTGGGGAAGGGGGTGTGATTACCACAGATTGATTCAGAATCTGAGCAAAATCTATTTTGTAGCCTTCCGCGATGATGGAAAGCGCTCACCTGTCCGTAGAAATAAGACTCCCAGGCCAACAGGAATAGGCGGAGGCAGATAGACGAAGAAGAAGTGGGGATGGTGACGCGTGCTACCAGTAAGTCAAAGGCCCTGCTTTTGAGGGCGAGCGCCCTTGGACTTGCCGGTGGTCTGTGCAGAAGCGCAGTGGCGTAGCTAGGGCTTTGGGGGCCCGGGGCCCAAGATTTATGTGGGCCCCCCTATGTGTGTGCACGCCGCCAGAAACAGGATATGATGTCACTTCTGGTGATGTCACTTCTGCAAGATGGCCACCACTTGCGAGGGATTTCATTTTCATTTCATTTTCAGGTACCCCTCTCAGACGTACCAGGTTTTCCATCAATTTACAGTCCTGCAATACAGCTTTCTCTTGCACACTTTTTAAGGTGGAATCATATTATTTTACTATTTTCTCCACCTCATCCACTTTTTTTGATGTGACCACCGTTTCATTTTTAAGGTCTTCAATTTTTTTTCTCTAGAGCTACTGTACTAGCTTCAATGTTCTTTTTAATTTCTTTCTTGAGCTCCTTCATTCCTTTCATCAGCCTTGCTTCCATAGCCTCTAACTGCTCCTGCATCTTTTCCATTGAGATGGCCCTTGTACATATTGGCTTGTGATCTGAGTAAAAATGTTCCGTCTAGATTTTTTTCTTATTCCTCCCTTGCTCCAGGGCGGTGAGGGTGGCATAGATACTTCTCTCTTCCCCATTTTACCCTCACAGCGACCTCGTGAAGGAGATTAACTGGCTGGAGGACACTGGACAGCTACATGACAGAGCTGGTATCTGAACCCACCTCCCTGGCCCTGCTCTGGCACTCCTAATCTCATGCTCAACAATACCATTTTAATAACAAACGTTTTTTCAAATATTTAGCACATCTTTGACTCTGAATCATCTCCCCCCCCCCTCCCCGCACTATGCCTGATGAGGTCAGAAAGGCTCCCACCTTTCTGTAATTCCACAGTCTACTTACAACAGAATTCGTCACAAAGGTATTTCTATAAAGGTAATAGAACTATACTACAAAGAAATTGTTCAGGAGGGCACTTTATACATGGAAAGGACTGTTATCCATTGTATTGACCTCTTCAATTAATGTATTATCCTGATGTCACTGTATCATTTTCTATGATGCAATACCATTTTTCTGCATTCTGCTTCATGTCTAATATTCTTTGCTCGTTCAAATATTTGTAATCCTAGTCCTAAAGTAAAGGTAGTCCCCTGTGCAAGCACCAGTCATTTCTGACTCTGGGGTGACGTCGCATCACAATGTTTTCATGGCAGACTTTTTATGTGGTGGTTTGCCATTGCTTTCCACAGCCATCTACACTTTCCCCCGCAGCAAGCTGGGGACTCATTTTACTGACCTTGGAAGGATGGAAGGCTAAGTCAATCTTGAGCCGGTTACCTAAAACCAGCTTTCTAGTCCTAGTTCAATGCTTCTTAGATGTCTCATCATATTGACTACATCAATGTAAACAGTGTAATTTGCTCAGTGTCTCAGTGAGAAGGGTGGACTATTAATACAGTAAATAAATACCGTACATATCTAATATACATGTGTTATATCCCATTCAAGGACCTGCAAACAATACAGCCACATTTGTTTTCCAGCTTTTCCCTGTGGAGTAAGCTGCATTTACTTCATAACTTCATTTAACTGCATACAGAGCCAGATCCTACCCATGCCACTTGTAATAGCAACAGATGACACTCCAAGATGGTCTAAAGCATGTTCTTGTTTCCCTGCACTGCCTTGCAAAATGCACATTAGCAAACTGTGCAAAACTGATTCAAGCAGGTAGGCTTGTTGATCTAAAGCAGCAGAGCAAAGTTTCTGAGTCCAGTGGCCCCTTAAAGACCAACAAAGTTTAATTCTTGGTATAAACTTTCATGTGCATGCATATTACAGCTTACACCAAGGATTAAACTTTATGCAAAACTGAGTACTGCTTTATTATAACGGAATGGCTCCAGAAGAATGCTTTCATTAAGGGACAAACACTATGGGTGATGCCACCTCATGCAATACCTACTATCTGTTGCAGTATGCATTACCCTATTATGTCATCTCTGCATCATTTAATATGCCACGTTTGTTTTGTTCCAGATTTTTACCCGGTTTTAAGTTTCACTTCCTAATCCCATTACATCACTTACTGGCTGTCCCATTCTATTGACTGTATCGATTTACACCATGAAATCTGCCTTCATTCACATTGAGAAAGCTGGACTATAAATAAAGCAAATAAATAAACTAAAACGTCCATTCCCAGCCACGCTTAATTCACAGTGAGTAGCCAATGGCCTTTCAAGCCTTACTCCAAGGCAAAACACCAGATACAACGTCGGAACCAGAAAGCGAGAGTCCAAGTCTTTACTTTCCACGGTACTGCTGAGAAAAGAGTTCCCCGGGCTACCTCGCACTGCACACGCCATGTCCGATTCAGACATTACAAGGTGACACGTAAGGATCCAACGCCTTGCACACCTTTTCATGCTGAGAAGTCCCACTGAGCTCAGCGCGGTTCCTCCCAATTAAGCACCACGGAGCTGCAGCAGTGGCTCGGAAAGCTAGTAAAACCCACAACGACAAATGCGTGCAGAGAAAGCCAGACCTGCGAACTGCAGCCTCTTCGGGGCAGACAGATCCCAGCAGGCAGCCGTATTGGTCTGAAGCAACAGAACAAAGCAGTAGCCAAGTTCAGCTTTAAGACCAACTGAGTTTTATTCAGAATGTAAGCATACGAAAGCTTACATTCTGAATAAAACTGAGTTGGTCTTAAAGCTGAACTTGGCTGCTGCTTTGTTCTTCGGGGCAGAGCTCCTCCCCGCCTCCAAAGCCCCTTTTCATAGCCTGGAAAGGACGGAACCCTTTCCTCAGCACGCATGCACGGCTCTGCTCGTCTCGAGGCCCGACCCTTTCCCACCCGCAGGCGCACACTCTTCAGGGCGGTTACCTGAGAGCCGAGTCAGGGAGCGGCTCCGCCCAGGGCAGCCACCCGCCTTTTCTTAACGGCGCTGCCGTTGCCGGGGCTCGAGGGACGCTTCTTGCTTCGCGCCGAAGCAGCTGCGGCGCCTGTCCCGGGAGGGCCGGCAGTGGCTGGGGAAAGAGCCGAGGGGGAGACGCCGTTCGAGGCCGCCATTAAGGCTAAGGCAACGGGCACCCTCGCTCGCCCCAGGAGCTCCGCGGGGGCCAGCCATAGAGGACCTGAGCTGCCCCAGAGGGGGCGGGGCTCTAGAGGCCTTAGTGGCACGTGACCTGCCTGGCCCGCCTCCCCGCCTGCTCTGCAGCACTCAAGATCTTGAGGCCCCTGGAGCCGCCTTCCCGGTAGACGCGGGCCCTCCAGGCCGTGGTTGCAAAGCCGGCCCCACTCTCGGGAGCCAGCGGGCTGCTGCCTCTACCTCGGCCTCGACCCGCACTAGGAGTCCGGTCAAAGCCGTTGTCGGACATGTCGGCCTCCTCAGTCCTTCCCAGCGGCGGGACGCCAGGCAGCCGGCTTCTGAGGGGCCCCTTGGCATTGCCAAGGGGCCCCCCAGACCTGGGGCGGCCCGCTCCCCCCGCCCCCCCCCTCCCTACGCCACTGCAGAAGCGTAGCGGTTTCTATTGTTCCCCCTGTATGGGGACCTGCTCTCAGGTTGGGCAGAGCGAGATCTCCACTGCTGTTCCGGGGAGAACTTTTGATATGGCTTCTTTAACCACGGTTTGTTCCACTGTTTTGGTTTCGTACCTCTGGAAGACGCTGGGACACCCAGGTTCCTGGAAGTTTTTATACTTTTATCCATTTCCTGGAGTGCATTGTCGGTGGTCGAGCTGAAGAGGCCTTCGCCCTCAAAGGACAGATCTTCAATGAAGGCCCTGGTGTCTTGCTGGAGGACCGTTGACCTGAGCCAGGAGTGGTGGCGGAGGCCGACAGCAGAAGTGATGGTTCTTGCTGAGACATCCACCATATGCTTTGCTGCAGCCGGTTGTTGTTTGGCTACAGCAAAGCCTTCCTTCTGCAACTTCTTTGCAGCAGACCTCTTCTCACTCAGGGAAGACAAGAGGGGGGAAGTTGTTCCCACACTGAGTATTGGTATCTAGCCATGCATGCAGCATAGTTAGATACCTTTACTCCCAGCACCCCAGCAGAGTAAAACTTCCTCCCAACATTGTCCAGCTTCTTTCCCTCCTTGTCTGGTGGAGAGGAGTGCGTCTTGCGGGCCTTTGACGAGGAGGATACGACCACCGAATTGGGCTTTGGATGCGTGAAGAGAAATTCAGCACCGCGTCTTGAACACGGTACATGTGGTCCAACCTTCTTGATGACACAGGTTTAGAAGCAGGCTTCGCCCAGGGCTCCTTCACTGCCTGTAAGATGACTTTCGTAACAGGCAGGGCAACCGCTGCAGACGTATCCTGCTGCCATCCTCTTCACCAGGTCTCCATACGACTTTAGATCCTCCGATGGTGAAATAGGAAGATCCTCAGTGGTATGAGATACTGGCGAAGGTTCCAAAGCTCTGTCCGGATCGTCAGTACCGACCTCGGAGTCTGACGATGAAGACTCTCTCCTCAAAGAATGTTCCGAGAGCACCGGCGTTGACTCTCTGATGGATGACCGGATCGACACCAACGACCTAGACTGGACGTCCTCCACCACCACGCCGCGTCTTTTGGGTGGGACGGACATCGATGCCGAGGGACGCCACCCAGAATGCTGGGAAAGCCTCGACATGGGATGCCTCGGATTGCTGGTCCCAGTCTGCAAACTCCCAAGGGGGGTACCACTGGTACGTCCGGTATGGATAGGCGTAGGGAGGCCACTGGCGCTGCTCCCATGGTGGAAGTGGTGGGAAGCGGCGAGCTACAGTGGTCGGTTTCAGCTCTCTCCGACCTCTTGCCTGATCCAGTGGTACCGACGGCTCCATTGGTACTGACACCTCCACTTCTGAGACAGAGTCGCTCTCACTGCGAAGCCTCGACCCCGAAGAATGGGAGCGCTGAGTGAGGTCGATCTCTTGCTCCGATGCCGATAGACGCAACTGCTGCGAAGCACTGCACTTGACACCGAAGGGCTAAAATGTGGGGACACCAAGATCTTCCTCGGTGGAGCGGTCGACATCGATGTTGAAGCGTCAGGAGAAGGGGAAGGAGTGCAGGACGATCTCTTCTTCCGCTTCTCCTTAGATTTCACCTTCGGTGCAGATGATCGGGTCCCCGAGTCATCCCGACAATTCTTAGCTGGGGTGTCCACTTACCCTTCAGAAGGTCATTTTGTGGAATACTCGCGCTCGACTGGCATCTCGGTCTTGATCGGCGATGTATCAGCCGATGTGACCGTTGGGGCCGCGGCCTCTCCCATCGGTACCGAAGGGCCCGATGCCATCTTTTGAGGGCGAAGTGCCGACTCAACCAACGCAGCCGAAAGCCTCACCGCTCGATTCCTGCGAGTTTGTTTGGAAAAACTCAGGCAGTGCAAGCATGAATCCACACAATGTCCCTTGCCCAAACAAAGGACACAGAGGGAATGGCTGTCAGGGGGGGAATCTTCTTCCCACAGGAGCGGCACCTCTTAAAAAAACCCCAATGTCTTCCCATAGACACCAAGAAAAAAACCCACCCAGGAAAGTCTCTGAGGGAAAAAACGGGAAAACTGGGCCCCGAAGGGCAAGTTTAACAAAAAAAAAATTTTTTTACAACACTAACAACTAACTACACTAAGAAAATAACAAACGGGCTATAGACAACAAGAAAAGCAATCCTAAGATTACTTTACCGACCGGGGACATGAAAGGAGATCCTCTCAGTGCAGCAGTCAGAAAGGAACTGGCGGGATCCTCGTGCTGGTGCTGGTGAGCATGCGCATTGGGATGCCTGCGCATGCCCATTGGTGCCGAGTGCGAAAAAATCCCGGGCTTTTTAGGTACCAATTCAGGGATCGGTGCAGGTGCTCTATCCCGTAAGTGTGAAGCACAGAGACCACGAAGAAGATCTTGGCTTTGCCTCCTGAAGTGAAAGAGCTCTTGGCATCAATCTGTCCCACACAATGCTTCCACAATCTATCAGGGGATTTGGTCTGGTAGGGCTTCTTAGGCCATTGCTTGGACTAGGGACGAGTCCTGCTGGAGTGAGAGGAAGAAGCAGGTACCCCCAGATTATATGATGTCTTAATACTCTTGTCCATTTCTTGTAGGACTGCATCAGTAGTGGAACTAGAGACCCTCTTCTTCAAAGGGGAGATCCTCAACCCAGGATCTAGTGTCTATCTGGAGGGCGGTGGCACAAAGCCAGGAGTGACAACGCAAGGTGATGGCAGAGGGTAAGTGTCTTAGCTGCAGTGTCCACAATATGTTTTGAGGCCTATAGCTGCTGTTTTGCTAGTAGCATCCCCTCCTTCTGAGCCTTCTTGGCCAGGGTATGTTTATCCTCAGGCAGGGCGGCCAAAAGCGGTGAAAGTTGCTCCCAGAGGGAATACTGATATCTTGCCATGCAGGCAGAGTAATTGGAAATCTTTATTCCTAGTGTGCCCGCAGAATAGAATCACCTGCCAAAAATATCGATCCTCTTCCCCCTCCTTATTTGGAGGCGAGGAGTGAGTTTTCTTAGTCTTGGAAGAGGATGACACCACCACAGAGTTAGGGCGTGCATGGTTGAAAAGAAACTCTGAGCCCTGTTCTTATACTCTGTGCATATGGTCCATACGTATGGAAGAAATTGGGATTGAAGCAGGCTTGGACCAAGGGTTTTTAATGGCTTGCAGGATCACCTTTGTGATAGGAAGGGCAACAGCTGTTGAGGTGTCCTTCTGCATAATATCAAAGACTGTATCATCAATGACCAGTTGGGGCTGGACCACTGGCAGAGATAGGGAGTGTGCCATCCTTTTAATCAACTCTCCATATGACTTTAAATCTTCAGAAGGAGAGATTGGGAGATCCTCAGCTATCCTGGATTCCGGTGAGGACTCTTCCTGCTGTTGACCCGATTTGTCCTCCACTTCGTCATCAGAGGTCGATGGAGAGGATGGGGTGCTGTCCTCTGATGGTAAGCCTGGAGTGTCATGATCCTGGTAGAGGGCATCTGCTCTAGGTCAGGGACACGGGGAAGAGCCTGCTTCCTGACTATCTTCGGGGTTGAAGTCAGCATCAATGAGTCCCGTTGACCAGGTGGAAAACGCCAAGACTTTGGAGCGGTGCAAAACTTCAGAGCACTGGTCCCAGTTTGGGTTCTGAGGAGGGTACCAAGGGTATGGGGAGTGATAGGGGTAGCCCCCAAATGAATATGTCCAAGGGCATGGATCCCAGTTGGGCAGAGGATGCGGTCGTTGAAAAGGGTCCGGAGCCTCCCCAAACCAATCAAGCTGAGGCATCAGCAGCATCTTCGGCGTCGAGCGGTCCTTCGGCTGGGAAGCATCTAGGTCCTATGCCGAACTTGGATCGCCGCCTTCCTTCGAGGTGGACTTCGAGGATGCCGACTGCTGTGTAAGGTCAATCTGATCGGAGCCGGAAAGAGAGATGTGCTGAGCATCCGTCGGATCGGTGAGGAAAGGATCTTTTCCAGAGGCCTCCTGAAACGATTGCCAGGTCCTTCGGTGGCGGAGAAGGGGTCTGCTGATCTTGGCGCGTCTTCTTTTCCTTCTTATGTTTCTTGGACTCCGCTGAGGTAATTTCCTGATTCCCTCTGACCTTCTTGGCCGGAGTCGAGGGTTCTTACTGGGATACTGAGCCCGCACGCTTGTGGGGGCAGTCGGCTCCCTGGAGTGGCTGAGTCAGTTGGCTCGTTATCGAGGCCTGAACCGATGTCGATGCTGGGGTGGCCATCCAAGTGCTGGTTGACATCAATGTCGACATCTGCGGTGCGAGAGCCGATTTTAGCAGCACCGCTGATAGCCTTGCCGCTCGGTTTTTTCTCGTTTGCTTAGAAAATTTTGAGCAATGATGGCAGGATTCCACTGGGTGACCTTCCCCAAGACACAGCAAACAAAGGGAATGTCCATCAGGAGGAGGGATCTTGCTCCCGCACTGAAGGCACCGCTTGGAAAACCCCAACGCTTTTCCATAGACAAGGAATGGGGGTCGGGGGGGAAGCCCCGAAGGGATAGCAATGAGCAAACTAACAGTTCTCTTTTTTTTGTACAAAGAATAAAGAAAACGAGGAGAAACCCAGAGAAAAAAGGGCAAGTAAAACTACCGACTGGAGCAACCATGAACGTGTCTATCCGATGCAGCGGTAAAGAAGGAACTGGCGGGATATCTGCACCCACCGGGTGAGCATGCGCACTGGGGCTGTCCACCAAGGTCAGGCTGTGAAAAATCCCCGACTTTGGAATTACTGATTGCGGTTGGGCACTGGCGCTTCATCCCATGAGTGTGAAGCACAGAGACCACGAAGAAGATCTAGTCTATTTTACAGCAGTTGAGGTCTTCACACAGTTTAATGGAAGCCTGATGAGGAGTGCATTACAGTAATCTAACCTGGATATTATCTACATAGGTTATTTCTATGAAGAGCCACAGTTGACAAGCTGACCCAAACTGGCAAAAAAGCTCTCCTACTAATTTGGCTACCTGTTTTTCAGGGAGCAGCAAAGGATGTAACAACAGACCTGTTCTTTCAAAGAGAAGGCAGCCACCTCCAGAACAAGTTATACCTCTACACCTGATTCAATTTCACCCCCAACCAACAGTGCACCTTGTCAGGATTAAGTTTGTTTACCCATATCCACCCCTTCACTATCTCTAGACACCAGTTTAGTCTTGCTACTGCCTCCCTAGATTAAAACAGAGGGAGTTTTGTCTATCAGCCTACTGAAGACACCATACTCCACATATCCAAATTACCTCTTCCAGTGGCTTCCTGTAGATGTTAGAAAGCTACAAGAGATATGATAGAGTCCTAATGCACCCTAAATCAAAGAGTGAGATTGTATTCTCCCAGCATGATCCTCTGGAACCTGTGAGACAAGTATGACCAGAGCCACAACCCAATACCTACTATGTCTTCCTAGTTCACCAGTCCAGAAAAAAAAATCCTAGTGTCAATATTTAGATTAGCAAATAGAAGCAACATTGTTACCTTTTGTTACTTCATTTGGCAATAGAAAAAGAAGTGCTAAGGTCTCAAGGGGCGTTGAAGTGGAGTTGAGATGGAATGGAGCCGGGTGGGTAATGAAGAGGGCAAGGGAGCTAGGGAGAAAGCTTACATGAGAGAAACTACAGGGATGGTTTCACAAAGTTCTTGCAAAAGAGGGGGAGGGAACAAGTTGGGGGAGAGAAGATAGGGAGGAGGAAGATTGGGAAAATGAAGTAAATCGAGTCAAGTGTCATGGTAGCAGAGGGCAGCTTTAGAGGTGGAAGATTAATCTTGAATACTAGCCTATACACTGGTCTATTTAACTGTTGAATATGGGTTTTGATAGTGCTGTTCAAAATTGGTTCCCGTTTATGGAATTTATGGCATCTCATGACATCACTCTGAACAACCTGTCATACCAGCAACTTCTCTTGTTCTGATCTCTGTCTCTTTGCTTTTGTCTATTTCTTTCAGTTTTTCTCCTCTTTTAATGTTGTTGAATTTGGGATGGAGCAAGGCAATCTTCCTAATCTTCCTAATACATCATTTATCATTTGATACTCTTCAGATATATCCTGATGTTTTGCTAGTTTGGGTACTTTATTTTTATTTTTTTTTCAAGCCGAGTTATATCAAAACGTAACTAGAGTCTTTCTGTACTATAATTACATAGTGATTCATTGTTATATCTATTAGATTCTCTAATGCATATATTTTACATGTATTTTATGTATATTCTTAATAATATCAATAAAGTTATTTGAAACTTTTTTAAAATTGCCTCATTGGTGACTGAGAGTTACTCCAGGGTCCAAACTTGGCAGGAGATGGTCCTGTCTTTGCTGATTACCTCAGAAGGGTAGCTTGACTGTTGTATGTGATAATTTGGAATTATTTTGGAAATGTCATAAATATACTGGAAAATTTTAAGACTCCTGGTCAATCTGGGTTTGCATGAGTCACAAAAGTTGCCTGTGGAAGACAAGCTGAACAGTCCATTGACTGCCTCATTGTGAGGCATCATTTTATTCTATTTTATTTCCTTCAGGAAACAATTAAAATTACTTGGTTTCCACAATGGAGTCATTCTTTATGTGTTGCCTTATGGTTCTATAGCTTTGCTGAGGTTTAGGGGTAACACTTTGAAGAGGTTTCAGATATTCCAGGCTGTTTTTATTTGTGTGTTATGTATGTTTGCATAATGTTTAGAACAAGGAGAATACCAGTACATGGGACAGATAAATAATAATAATAACAGTAACAGCTGATGTGACTTATTTTACTGATAAATATTCTGTGAAATCCAAAGATTACCTTTTTCATTGTTTTTAACCACTTCCCAATTATAGCGATAAGTCATTCATTTGTAGATGTTGTGTGTATTTAAATGCTTAATTTCACTTCCCTTAACTAAAAATTGGGACTGATCCGGAAACTCCAGCGAGTGCAGAATGCAGCAGCACGATTGCTGACTGAACTACCTGTACGGGCAGGCAGTTGGCTGTTGCTGTGCAGACTGCACTGGCTACCAATTGAGTACCAGATCCGTTTCAAGGTTTTAGTATTAACTTTTAAAGCCTTATGCGGCCCGGGACCTACATACCTACGGGACCATCTCTCCCCATACAAGCCCTGGAGGCCTCTACAATCGGCCAATCAACATCTTCTGACCATCCCTGGCCCAAAAGACATCCGGCTTGCCCTGGCCCCAACCTGGTGGAATCAGCTCCCCAAGGGGAGGGATGGTGACTCAGTGGTAGAGTATCTGCTTGGTAAGCAGAAGGTCCCAGGTTCAATCCCCGGCATCTCCAACTAAAAAGGGTCCAGGCAAATAGGCATGAAAAATCTCAGCTTGAGACTCTAGAGAGCCACTGCCAGTCTGTGTAGACAATACTGACTTTGATGGACCAAGGGTCTGATTCAGTATAAGGCAGCGTCATATGTCCATATGGGCCCTTCCGGATTTATTGCTATTCTGGAGGGCCTGTAAAACGGAGTTGTCCTGCCAGGCTTTTGGCTGAGGCAGGCAGCGTCCTCACACCAGCTAATTGGCCTCCCTGCACTGACCGCATCTTGTGTCCAATCTGTGAAGGATGTACATATCTGTACACTGACGCCTTATTTTAATTTATTTTAATGGTTTTAACTGTTTAATTTTAATTGTCTTATGATGTGATTTTAATTATTATGTTGTAATCCACCCTGAGCCCAACTGGGAAAGGGCAGACTACAAATCAGCAAAAATTAATAAATAAAATAAATAATTTATATATATATACACACACACACACACACACACACACACACACACACACACACACACATATATATATATATATATATATATATATATATATATATATATATATATATATATAAATATATATAAATAAATATATAAATTAAATAAATAAATACAGGTTTAATATTTCAGGGGAGAACTGGTTCACTTCAAGAGAACTGTAAATATTTAGGCTACCTTGATAACCAAGAAAAATTTCTTGACTATCTCAGACATTTATATCAACGTATCCCTTTAGTTACTGATAAGTTTAGAATCTAATTTAGTTGTTTCTTAACAATCTGTTTTGTGTAATCATCATGCCGCTCTGGTTGCAATTCAACTGACAAATCCTTACTGTAGAATAACACTAATAGTATTTGCAGATGGGAGGAGGAAAAGAGAGAAAGTAGATGCTTTTGCTTTTTCCTTACATACATAGAGGTTGCATTGCTTGTCACACTAATCTTCCAGTGAACAAAACTTTCAGTGTGGCCGAGACAATGGAAGTATAATGTGTCCTCAATGGCTCCCTCAACTGGTCCCTCCATCCTGGGGAAGTCAGCGCTTATTAACCCACCTCCCTATTTGTATTCTAAAAACTGTTCTAAAGTTTCACTTTGGGGATGCTGAGTTGGGTGTAAAGGTGATATAGAAATGTTTTAAATAGATAAATACACTCCAACCAACTGTCCTGATACGTGAAGGCCCCATCTCTCATCTTGGCTCAAAGCAAAGAGGGAACAGACGAATGACAAGGGAACAGATGAATGACTTGGATTGCAAGCATAAACATGAAGAAACAGAAACGCTACAAAGGAAAGACTTTCCTCAGCAGAAACACATATGAATAGATATCAAAATTAAGACCAGTTGTGCCCTGACCTGGATGTTACACCTCAACTAACCTTTTATTGGGGAATATTAATATTTCTTAGATCAAAATGGTGAGTCTACGAGAGGTGAGGTGAGCAAGGATCTCTGTCAATGTTTACAGAGATAGACCACTGAAAATTCTTTGGTTAATAATGGATTTTATTATAGGTATTGGTTTTAAAATAGTTACATCCCAATCAAACAATTTCAAGCATACAAGAGGAATACAGTGGTTAGCTGAATAAGTGTGGATGGGGGAGAGGTGATACCATACCTAGATCTTGCAGAGTAGGCTCAGTCAGAGGAAACACAAGGCCTCTGGAGGGAGATCTCTCTTGAGAAGAAGGGGGAGGGGTGAAGGCAGGAAGGGATGGAGGGAGGAGAGAATGGAGAAATCTAATCCTGACAGGTAGGATTGCCCAATGAGGAAGCAGAATGTCAAACCAATGGAAAATTGGAGTGTCATATGTTAAATATCCAATCCGAGATCATTGTGTCATAGACCCATACCCCAATAGAGGGATTTTAATTACACTGGCCAAATGACTTTTTATGGCCCTGTTTTTCCAAACTGATTCCTTTGAAGCTCCCCAAAAGTGATAGCTTTCTCCCTTAATGTCAAACATGGATAGGCATCCATCAAGTGTTCAGGAGATTGGTTGACTTTGATAGCCTTAGCAGTAATTAAAAATAGAAATTTTGTTAAAAGATTCCCTGGCAGAAATGTGAGACTAGTTTACAGGTATACCACACATTCACAACAAGATGGCCACTTAACCTTTAGCCTTTGTGTTTCTGCTGTCTTGCCCTGGAGAATAACAGAACATATATATACAAACCATTTGTTTGTGTTGCAGGGGTTCTGGTAACCCTTATATTGTTTTTATGTTTTGATGACAGGCCTTTAAAAGTTGCCAAAAGAAGTGAAGGAACTTTTACAGCCCTGCCCACTACATGTCCCTCTCGGGGCCTGGAATTCTTCATTTCCAGGAGCAGGAAGATGGATGCTCTTTAGCCTTTCAGCACAGCCACTACGTTTGCCCATTCTGTGAACCAGACTTGGCATCATGCCAGCCTGCTTGGGGCCTAGAAGGAACTGGATTTGTCTCCTTTATGTGCAAGAAAGACCGTTCCAATTCAAATGGGCATTGCTGTGTCATATTAATATTCTAGGGTTACATTGCAATATCACATTCCAGGGGTTCATGGCTTGGGAATCAGTACAGGGGTGTCTTTCTGGATTTCACTGGATTACAGGATAGCTTGGTCTTGGAAGCTAAGAAGGTCGACTTTGGCAACTACTTAGATGGGAGACCTCCAAGGAGTACCAGAGCTGGGAGGCAGGGACAAACTTTATTCAGCTACCTCTCTGAATATACGCCATGCCTCCCAGTAGGGGTTAGTCACCAGAGGTCGCCATGAGTTCCAGGTGCACACACACACGTGCACATAAAATGCACAAAAATACCCAAAAAAGCAAAATTAAGTTTTGTCAAAATGAAAAAAAAATTAGGATAGATACCTTTACTCTGCGATTAATACTGAGAAACTGACATGTTTTATCATAAAGCTGTTCCAGGTGTTCTCTGTCCCAATAGAAATCTGGAGTGATCAGCAGGTCTGAACTCAGATTTATACGGTGCCTGAGGAAGGGTAGGTAGATGTTACAGTTCTAATCATGGGTTTGTATTTCCCATAGAGATACTAATACTAATGTGTTCTATCCAGTCCAATCACCCAGTGGCAAGTTATATATTACATTCCCTTTTCAACCATTCAAAAAGTTTTACATCAGATTAATATTCAACAAATAGCTATGAGATGCTTATTGAACTTTTTGAGTGACTATAATATCTGATCATTAAAAGTCCAGTTAGAGGCCAGTTCCTAAAACCAGTTTCCATGACTCAATCATCTATTGCTCATCTCTAGAAAAAGCCTTTCTCTACTTTTACTGGCATATGTTGAGCTCTGTTTTATATATAATTTACAAATTTATCAGTCTACCATTAAGTGCAGTGGTAGGAACATCAAGGAAAGTATGTGAGATTCTGGAAAAAAACAGAACTTGTAAATAATGCTGTATTTCTACACAAAAAATATGCTCTATGCAGATAACTAGTAACTTCGCTGGTATCAAAGTCAATGAGTGGGGGAAAGGGGATGGAGTGGGGAAAGGATTTGGCAAATCAGATTCTTGGCTGTCCTGATTTTTTTTAAAAAAACTGAACTACCGTACTTAATTTCTATCCCAAAGAAATTTAGAACATTTTCCTTATATGTTATAATGGCTGCAATGTTGGTATTTGCTAAACTTTGGAAACAGAAGAATACCAACACATAAAGCTTTTTTGGATAAAATTAAAATAATTTTATTTACATATAAAGTTACTGGCATTACAAAAAATGAAGATTTTACAAACTGAACTTACCTGATCATGTGCATTAAGCCATCTGGAACAGACAGTGTGATTATATTTATTTGTCTGGCCTTAATTAAAGATAATTAGGTTTTGCATTATATGTATTTTAATCCCACTATGCTATTAAAGGTGACTATTTGCTATAGAATTTTATTTAGTAATTAACCTGTCCAGATTTATATGCATTATTACTTTATTTTGATCTTCAGAAAACTTGGACCTTATTGTATTATACTTATATCATCCTTATAAATAAAAAAATTAATTAAAAATTAATTTAAAAGTTTAAATTAAAAAATAAGATTGGGATAGATTAGAAACAAAATAAGGAAATAGGATGTCTTTTGGCAGAGACTAGATATGTGGAGGCTTGTACCCCAGCTCTGCCACAGGTTCTTTCCCTCAATTCTTCCATTTTAAAAACTGAGGAACACCAGGGTTTTCTTTGTAGAAAAAGCCCAGCAGGAACTCATTTGCATATTACGCCACACACCTTGACTGAGTTCCTGTGCATTCCTGCTCAAAAAAAGCCGAGGAGCACTAAAAATCTGAAATATTGCAGACAATCCTACCACTCCACTGAGCAAAGTTTATTTATTAAAATGTTTATATTCCATCTTTCCTTTGAAGCCTCCTTTCAGTGTAAGGAGATTTTCCCCAAATTAAGTGATTCTTCCAGAAATTAAGGTGATGGAGACAGATATGGTGCAGTCCTATTGTGACTGCATGAGTATGTTTCTGTATTTAAAAATGCTTTTTGTTTACTACAAAATTTGTTTAAATTTCAGATCATTTTTTCTTACCATTCAGATGACCAAAATTAGGATACACATGCCAGGGCAGCAAAGGGTGCAGTTTTCAGGCATCTCTCAAATATTTTTATATTTGCCATTGTACTTGTGGTCTTATACATTTCTAAATACCATAAATATGTCAAACAGTACAATTGTATGCACTAAGTTATAAATTATGCATTTTTTCTTGCAAGCCGAGTACAGTTAGTTTAGATTTGATAGAAAAGGTTAGGTTTGATAGAAAATATACATATATTTATAGTTTTCCAAGAATTCCCATTTCCGTCTATAGCCTACCCTCTGCTCCAAAACTTATAGGAATTTTAAATCTATTGGAAACTGTGGAGAAAGTTAATCCACACATGAAATTGACTGCTAGACTCCATGACCACCCCCCAATCTTGTTTTTATGAAGTTACCTTAAGGCAAATAGTTCCCCTATTTTCTGCATCACATCAGCATGAGAGAGTTTCACCTTCCTTCTTGATTTTAGTATCTGTAAAAAGTTAGCAATAAGCCATTAGGGTGTGCATACTTTTTTAAAGAGTTGATGAGTAGCATAATATTTGTATATATAAAGTCTAAGTACCGTTGTTATTACTGACTTTCTGAAACACTGTCAGGCACTTAGCAGAAAACAGTACTTTTAAAATTCATATTGTACAAAGAAGAATTTTTTTTAAAGGAAACGTAATTGAATTATCTATATACAACTATGGGTATTATTTTTGTGTATAACTTGCTGAACTCTTTTACTGCTTGGCTTGAAACTGGAGGATTGGGGGAGCGGGGGAAGTAGGAGAAAGTGAAGAGGTATAGGCTGATCCCTCCAGCAACATTTTCTGTTGACAGATCCTGCTTAACATTTTCTTTCTATTTAAAGGATAGTTGACTGCCAGGGTAACACCATAAAGAGAACATCCTTGAGATTTTAAAATTATTTTGCTATAGCTGAAGTTCTTTGTACTTATATGTTCATATGATAATTTTTAACAGGCAAAATGGATTTTGGGGAAGTTATCAGATCCATACCAGGATACAAGGCTCAGTTTTTCACTTGGAGCCATGCCTATGCTACATTTTTCTGCAGATGGTACTCATATACATTGTTAACTGATCTGATAGTTTCAAGTACCTCAGAAGGAAAGATTCCAGGATATCCATCTGGAGGGAAATTACTATATTTAGCTAGCATTAACTTAACAGTTCCCTTTTTCCAGTGAGAGATTATATTATTGTTTTCATCCTGAGTTTTCATCCTGAGAGGTTTGAATTTTCATTCTAAAGCATGCAACAGGCTGGGTAAACAATGAGAATCTGCATTCATCCTCCTTGCACTGTTGTATAATTATTTCTGAACAGCTTCCCATTAAAATGCGTCAATACAAGGATTCAAAACTAATTTGAAGTCACATATTCACTAAAATGTGCACCTCTCTGCCCAAGTTTATTCAATATAAATAAATGAAAAAATATCAAATACCTCTGGTATTGATTGGATAGATTCTACAAAGTTATCCAAGGATGCTTCCCAAATTCCCAGTTTTACTACAGAAGAAAAAAACAAGAGGCATGTGATATGTTCTCTGCTTTAAATTTTGTCACAAAATAAAATACCGATACATATTGTGATTTTACCGTTGTTTCCAAACATTAGGTTATCTTGATTTTCAATGTCATCTTTAAAAAGTACACTTGAGTTGTATATTAATGTAAAGCTTTTAATTATAGTCCCACTTCAAGCAGTTCAGCTGTGCAGCAAGAAAAAAAAATATGATTCAAAGCTACAGAAAATAACACTTTAAAAATGCACCCTAAGAATTACTTCCAAAGAACTTTTAGTCCATGCACAAGAAAAGACATCAGGGTTCAGTTCACCAAATGAGTTATAGCAATGTAAGCTTTTTCAAAGGCATTGTTCACATACCTCAACATTGATTTCTGAAGTTCAGTCCTATAATGCAAAACTAGCTTTGCACTATACCATGGTAAGATTTGCTTGCATAAGCACACATCTGTGATTTAACCATGTAAACATTTATGTGAAGAAAAAAAAATGTCAAATGTACAGACATGCCAAACTCGTATCCAACCATCTATGCATGGACAAGAAATGGAGTTTCCTTTGCTCCTCTCTGCCCTTGCAGCTCCTATTGAGCCCTGGAGAAGTCATTCCAGGGCTGAGGGATCCAATGCTGAGGAATAACTACACGGATTGGGGAACAGGAGTAAGGGGGATGGAGTTGCCCCCCCCCCCATCAGCAGAAGAGGGAAGAAGAGCAATTTCATCCCCTTCCCTGTCCCTTATCAATCCAGCCTTTTGATCTGCACACCTCTATGCAGCTCCCACAGCCTCAAGAATGTTGTTTCTAGGGATCAGAGAAGTTGCAGGAATGGAAAAGAACACTGGGTAATGCTGCGTTTTGTGCACTGATGATTGGATACAAGCCAAAATCTCCTACTTTCTATCACCTATTACTTAGTGAAATTATGCAGATTCAGAGAACAGTGAGGGAGGGCATTATGCATACAACTTACCAGAAAGGCAAAGAGCATTTGAAAAAGCAAACTTCTCTAGAGTGACTTCATCAATATCTAGTTCTGAATTTATCAGGATTTCTCCTTTATGAAGCTTTGATGGCCCTCTGTAAAGAGAAATGGATTTCTCTTAACGGACTATATTGTTCAAACAAAATGTAGATGGTGAAGAATCCATTATACAAGCCATGCAGCCTTCGTTGTGCTTTAAAAATACTAATTTGAGCCTGGAAATGAGTGTGCTACTTAAAATACTAATGTCTTGTTCCAATGTGAAGACCTTTCAAGTGTCTTTGGCACCTGAAAGGGGGAGGTTTCAAAAGCTGCTCAGTTATTTCCTTCCACTTCTTTTTTGAAATATTTGCCTCATTCATTTCCTTAAAAGATTTAGGGAAGAACACAACCAACTGAAATAGACTGAGAAGCCCTGACCTGGATAGCCCAGGCAAGCCCGATCTTATCAGATCTCAGAAGCTAAGCAGCACTGACTGTGGTTAGTACTTGGATGGGAGACTTTCTTGAAATACCCAGTTGAGGGGACGGGGCCAGCTCTACTCAGCCACCTCTCTGAACATCCTCCAGACCCCCAGTAGGGGTCAGTCACCACCAGAGGTCGACATGACTTCCAGGTGCAGACACACATACACTAAAATATACAAAATACTAAAAGACAGAAAAAAAGAAATGTTTGTTGTTCAGTCGAACAGTCGAGTCAGACTCTCTGCGACCCCATGGACAAAGTCACGCCAGGCCCTGTCTTCCACCACCTTCTCAAAGAAAGAAAGAGACTGATGGAAATGACCATCAAAGAGAGTTTGTAGAATCTTTCGGGATCAAGTGCCGTGTTCTACTGGAGAAAGTTTTCCTTCCAGACGTTTCGTTCTCAGCTGCGGAGAACATCCTCAGTGGCGTTGCAGCCGGAGCAGGCGCACAGCAGGCGCACACTCAATGCACAGCAGCCAAGAAGGTCTGAGCGCCTGCTCCGGCTGCAACGCCACTGAGGATGTTCTCCGCAGCTGAGAACAAAATGTCTGGAAGGAAAACTTTCTCCAGTAGAACACGGCACTTGATCCCGAAAGATTCTACAAACCCTAATGATGTTACCAGCCGTGAAAACCTGAAATCTTTGATCAAAGAGAGTGTTTGGAAGGAAAGCTTTCTGTCAGCTTGACAACATCTGGACCCTGTAGAAGCTGTTACAACAGTTTTAGAAGTTGCTATAAGAACATGCATAAACCATCTCAGATGCTTAATACCTTGAAAACCACAGGTACAGTTTGTAGCTCATTCAGAATTATGTAAGATATCACTGTCAAGTTTTGTCATGGAAAGCACATACCTCTTTAAAAGTTACTAACAGTCAAATCAGATACTACCATTTTGCACAATGCTACTGATAACCATGAATTATCATCTAATCCAATTCCAAAAAACCTTTATTGCCATAACTTCTAATCAATGTATTGACATACAGATTAAGATATTCAAGGTGTGTACTGGAACATCACTGAAAGATGTTAAAACAGAAGGAAGTATGTGTGAAGTATGAAAGTGAAATAAAACTGAAATACCTGGGAGATTACAAATGATATAATAAATGAACTAAAGTCCCTAGAAGATATTGAGTGGAGTGAGAACGAACATCAATAGGAGGCAAAATAATGTGCAAAGAAGATATAATGGAAATAATGTGCCAATTAATAAGATGGAAGCCTATGGCCAGGTGGCTAAAAGTAAAAATGTTTATCCAGTTGTGATGGAAGACCAGATTGTTCAATGTTTATCTAGTTATGATAAAAGACAAGGTTAAAAGCAGAACTGGAGCTAAAGTGGTTAAAGAAGGTGAGCTAAATTAAGCTGTGTGAAGAACCACTCAGAGTTGGCTTGGGAGAAGGGACCACTGTAAATTTTCCCTGTTACCTTCACCCAGTACCTCAGGCATACACACTAAAATCCTGTCAGAAAATAAACCAAAATCAAACCAAAAGATTTATTGATTTACAAAAGGCGAGGGAGTAAAATAATAGTTATTAGTTGGTATTAATTTAACAAATCAGTTGGCGGGCAGAAGTTTAACTAACAAGCAATCTCTAATCACCAGAGATGTTGGCAGGCTGAATTAATATAAAAAGTACTGGCAGGCTTAAGATATATAAAGAACAATCAAATACTAAACAGCCAGGCAGTGCTTCTTTAGGACTAGGAACACACTAGCTAGAGGATTATAAACTCTGGGCTCGGGCTTCCTCCCCCATAAGCCGCCCTGAGTCTGCTTTGGCAGGGAGGGGGGGATAGAAATATAAATAAATAAATAAATTAAGGGTCATATACTCTGTCCTTTCACACTGAGGACTATCCGACTAGTGCCAGAATTATCCCCACACAGATGCACATACTAGCATACAGGCACACCCCAGACTTTAGAGTAATGCCACAGGACTCACACCCTTCAGTGCTATCTCACAGCCCCTCAATCCTGTGTGTCTCAGTCCCACGTAGCTAGTGTCCCTGTCTGTTTCCTGGGATTTCTTCTCAGCCACAAGGAACTAGTCTCTCCCTCAGTGTGTTTTGGTGTTCTAAATTGACCCAAGAGCCTGACCTGAAGTGCTGACAGATCTCCTCAGCAGAGCCTTCAGTTTTCCTCTGCTTTCCTCAGAGAATTTCTTCTCATGAAAAGAGCAAAACCAAGCCCTTTCTTCCCAATAACTCTCTCTCAAACAGAACTCCAAAATACAGGTCTGCCTCACAAAGAACTCAGCCCACAGGCTGCCTCAGCTCCTTCCCAGTTGGTTTTCCACAACTATACTCCTTCAGTACCCAGACTGAACTAACTCTGTGAGGCGTTTTTCTCTCCCACAGCAAGCCTTCTGGCAATTGATACATTTCGTAACCATGGCTATGGCTCAGCCAATCAGAGGGAGCTGTTCCCTGCTCACCAGGCCAACTGCCTTAGTCCATTACAAGCTGGTTGATTCCAGCTGAATAGGGAAACTTCTTGAAGGAAGACAAAGACTTGAAAAACAGTATATAAGGCACGTGGACTATGAAGCAAGCTAGAGAATTCTATCTAGTGTCTCTGACACATTGGTGCAACAATTACCTCTCATGTCTCCTACTCCAGTTGGATATCCGGAATCTATTTGTCTTGGACTCCCTCTGCCTCATACAGAATAATCTTGTACATCAGAAGATTTTCTTTGAATTGGCTCTTTAAATTACAATACTTTATTCAGAAACTACAAAGCAATAGAATACTTTTTTCAGGAACTCCTGCAGATGTCTAGCCAACCTCAGCATGAGTTGGTGACCATGATGGTTTAAGTGTGTGCATGTCCTGTTCTCCTCATATGCCATTTACTCCAGAACTAAACTTTATTGCTCCATGCTCCCACTTCCAAGCATTCCCTTTAAATGACTTTTGCAAGCAGGCACTGCACAAAAGTGAAGTCCAAGTGGCAAGTTTGCCACTTCCAAGTGAACTTGCTGCTTGAACTTTACTCACGTGCAGCACCCGCAAGTGAACGTTCCTTTTAAATGGCTTTTGCACAATCTTCCTCTCTTTCCATTCTGCTGGCCTTGGGAAGCCACTGCCAGCAGAAAGGAGGAAGGGAAGAGCTCCCCTGAACCTCACAAACTGAACTGGTTTGGTAAATGGAGAGGTTCAGTGAAATTTGTGGTTTGTGTGACCTCATGAACCATGAACCAGGATAAACCTCCATTTCCTCAGGTTGTGCCCATCCCGAGTCAATTAGGCATGCAAAAGGAGATTTTGAGGAGTGAATTGCTAAAAGAATGAAGACAAAAAATAAACATTTAAAAAAATATATCAAGAGCAGGAAATCAACCAGAGAAGCAGTTGGGCCTTTGAATGACAAAGGAATCAAGGGATTGCTAAAGGAAGATGGGAAGACAGCAGAGAACCTCAATGACTTTTTGCTTCTGAGTTCACTGTGGAATGTGTGGGGCACATACTCATGCCACAGCCCCTATTTTCAGGAAGGGAGTCTGAGTATTGAGGAGACCAGAGATGAAGCTCAAGACCTACTGGGGAAATGAAAATCTGATAAGTCTCCAGGTCCCGATGGCATATACTCAAGAGTTATTAAGGAACTCAGATGTGAGATCGTTGATCTGCTAACCCATATATGTAACCTATCACTAACTTCAGCTGCTGTACTAGAAGACTGGTGAGTAGCAAATGTGACACCAATTTTTAAAAAGGGATCCAGAGGGGAAGCAGGAAATTACAGGCCAGTTAGCCTAATGTCTATCCCAGGCAAATTAGTAGAAACTATAATCGAAAAGAGAATTGTTAGGCACAGAGGAACAAAGCTTGCTGAAGGAAAATCAGCATGGCTTCTGCAAAGGGAAGTCCTGCCTCATCAACCTTTAGGAGTTCTTTGAGAAAGTGAACAGATGACCTAGTAGACATTATATACCTGGACTTTCAAAAGGCTTTTGACATGGTACCTCACCAAAGACATCTGAATAAATGTAGCAATCATGAGATGAGGATGGATTCTCTTATGGATTAAAAACTGGCTACATGACAGGAAACAAAGAGTAAGAATACATGGACAGTTCTCACAATGGAAGGGAGTAAGCAGTGGAGTCCCACAAGGATTGGTATTGGGGCCAGTCCTATTTATTTTTAATTGATCTGCAACTAGGGGTGAGTAGTGTAGTGGCCAACTTTACAGATGACACAAAATTATTCAGGCCATTATTCTGAGGTTTGCTTTTACTCATCTTTTATCTGCAAGAGGTAGATGGCAATAGTTTTTACTTCACAAATACATGAATACAGCTACATTTAAGACGTTATGGGACACACGGATGCTCTGAAAGTGAAGGATGGATATTGGATAATACATTTAGGAAGAAAATATATGCCAGAAGATGCTGGTTTTACTGGTTGGTTTAGATAGTCAGTTCTATGAATTTATTACTTACACATACTTACTCTCCTCTTCTGTAGTTAATCTCTTCATTCTCCCAATGAATCAGAGCAATTTCATATGGCTGAATTTCATGCCTTTCCAGCACTTGCATTATATTCTTCATCTAGGAAATACCCTAAATATTAAAATTGCTGACAAATATAATGAAATCATCCTATACAAATTCAGGTCATGAGGCTTGAATTTGCTAGCAAGAATGCAGTCACTGGACAGAACCACACTTTACAAAGAAAACACAAAACTCCCAATCTCATGGCTTCCTCATTTACATGGAAGAACTACTGGACAGGAGCTGGTGCTAAGCCTTTTCCTTATTGTCAGTTCTCACCTGCAAATGATCACTCAGCCCATTGTTATTAGTTTCCCAACAACATTCTGAAAATGAAGGATGGCAGGGAACATCAGTGGGGTATGAGGGAGTTAAGCATCCCTGCCTTGTGCTGATTCTCCCCTATACTTTTCTGACCCTGCACTCATATCACCCATGAGGCAACACACAATGCTCTCTGCTGGCTGTCCTCCAAAGTACCATAGATCCCCATTCTCCTTTCCAAAGTATAACTTAATTGTTAATCACCAAGTTGCTGCACAAATTGTATCCTGAATTGCTTCATTCAAAAGTATTAACTGAAGCAAGTCCAAGGGAAAATGCAGAATAGAAATCTTACTGCCTTTCCTATATGGCAGGTAAAAACTCTAATAAAACCAGAATATATTCTAAAGATATAAGATTAATAATTTCAGCCGGACATGATTAAATGCAGCACAAACTTTTGGTAATTGTAATGACACCTACCAGTAGCTCTTTTAAAGCTGTCTGCAGCACTGATAGTTCAACATGTATATGTGCACATGAAAAATATTTTAGGTGTTTCTTCATGATAGTTGTTCACTGCTTACAGTTAGTTCCCAGGATTCCAAGTCAGATCAACCCTTGCCTTCCTTCTAAGCACTTCATGATTTCAGAAAGCTTCTTTCCCTTCTCTTCTCATACAGATACTCCTTGATTCCATACAGCTGTTCCATACCTTCAGAACCCAAGCTGTGAGGTTTCTTTATGCTATAAGATTTTACTTTGCTTTGGAAAACTAATTTACAATCACTAAACATATTAAAATTATCAGACCTTATCTACTTCTGTACACATCATTATGTGGTTTCTACTTACTGTTTTCTCTTCAATGTTCCAGAAAACAACAGATCCTTCCCTGTATTAACAGAATTGCAAGGAAGTTTTAGATTTATGTATTATATTTCATGCATAAACATTACCTGGGTTTTCCTCTTGTGGCTTCCAATAGTATAAATCATGGTAACCTTCTGGAGAAGCTAACAAGGGCCAATAAACTAAAACTCAATCCAAACAAGACTGAGGTGCTGTTGGTCAATACAAAACTGCTCAAGGAACAGTCAGCCTATCCTGGAAGATGCTGTGCTCTCCCTGAAGAAGCAGTTTCATAACATGGGAATGCTGCATCCTGGCAGACAGTTGAAGGTGCAGGTCTCTTCTGTGGCACACAGTTCCTTTTATCAGCATTGTGTAGCAGTTAATAGCAAACGCTAATGTGGAGAACTGGGTTTGATTCTCCACTCCTCCACATAAGGCTTGTTGGGTGGCCTTTGGCCAATCACAGTTCTCTCAGAACTCTCTCAACCCCACTTACCTCACATGGTGACTGCTGTGTGGAGAGGAAGGGAGAGCGATTGTAAGCTGCTCTGAAACTCCTTAGGACAGAGGAAAGCAAGGTATAAAAACCAACTCTTCTTCTGATATTCTTATGGCCACTCATCAAGAAGTGTGATCTGACTGCAGTGATCCATGCTCTGATCACATCCAGGTTAAGAGTACTGTACTGCACTTTACATGGAGCTGCCTCTAAGAACTGTATGGCAATTTCAAGCAGAGGTGTCCAACTTATCACCTGCAGGTTAAAACAACCCCTGCAGGGCTCCTGTATGGCCAGTGAGCAACTGGCTCCCTCCAGCTTCCTGCATCACAACTCACTTTTGCCCAATCTCTCCAGCTTCCAATGGAGAGGAAAAAGCCAAGCCTCCTTTCCCTTGATTGGCCAAGTGCTCCTCCCCCTCTGGGAAAGAGACAGAGAGCACGCCAGACATACACACAGAGAGATGGAGTCCCTGTGGCACCTTTAAGACAAACAATATGTTATTCCAGGTACACAAGCTTCTGTGTGCTGCACACTTCTGCGGAGGGAAGGAGGGAGGGGGGAAAGAGAGACCAACCAACCCCCTTGGTACTTGGAGAGATCGTCCTTTCCAGTTCCAACAGATGAGGGAGGAGAAGAAACCTAAAAGCACAGCCTGTATGCTTTATTAGTGGAAGAGCACCTTAACAACAAAATTGTGGCAGAGCATGAGCTTTCACGTGTGACTGCTCACTTCTTCAGATACTGTCCTTATATCTTGGAGAGTGAAGTGATTTCAGATGCCAAATGACAACAGCAGGCATTGGTAATGAGAGACAAAAACCTAGGTATCAACTCAGTCCATGAAGGTGCGTTGTCTTTGAGCTTCATTATCCGTTGCAATTCAGCAGTCTCGCTAATCTCCCTTTGAAATTCCTTTGTAAGAGAACTGCTATTCTTAGGTCAGCAACTGAATGTCTTGGAATGTTAAAATGTTTCCCCAATGTTTTTTGAATGCTGCAGTTTCTAATAGCAGTAGAAAGGGTAAGAGTCCAGTGGCACCTTAAAGACGTAACAAAATTTGTGGTAGGGTATGAGCTTTTGTGAGTCACTGCTTACTTCTTCAGACTTATTTCCAGGTTTTATCAATGCTGATATCTCCACACCTGCTACCCCTCTGTATATCTCACCTAATCCAATCAAGCCTGCTAGTGCCATTCAGCATCTGTAATCATCTTTATAAAGTCTATCTCTCTGGTACCTTGTCTTACACTATATGGCACACATGACCCAGCTGTTGTAACAAATGAATTGGACACCTCTGTTCCACAGATCCCAAACACACTGACTAGGTGATAGTCAGAAACTGGATACAGAAATCCTATCACTGCTGTGTCAGAGATCTCCACTCTCTGATATTCTGTTTCCAGACACAATCCAAGTGCTGGTTCCTACCTTTAAGACCTTAAACAGTTCAGAGTTGGGGGTACTTGAAGGACTGCCTCCTTAAGATCTCATACTTAAGCCCAACTCCTCAGGTTCACCGAGGAGAGGCAGGTGGTGACCACAGATTGGGTTTGTTTGCCTTATTATCTTATAGGCACCCACCAGGCCAAAACTTTTATTACCCAAGCTTCTAACTGAGGGCTCTCATGGTTTTAGTTGTTTTTATGGCCTGCTTCTGACCTGAGGACTATTTTATGATTATTTTTAGGAAATTGTATGTTTAAGCTTACTTTTAATAGCTATTATTGATTTTTAATATTTTTTTTGTTGTATTGTCACTCTGTGAGAGCCACCGCAAACAGGACTCTAGAAAAGTGGCATGCAAGTTTTTTAAAAAAATAAATACTTGGCAAACAGCAATTTTCTCGCCTATGTCAACTGATGAAACTGTTTAAACAGTTCACTGAAATATTAAAACCAGATACTTGATTAGATAAAAAATAAAACTGATTAAATCAAAATAAAATAAAAATTACATCAAAATAAAAAAATAAAATAAACCTATGCATTTAATGTTCTATGGCCATTTAATGCAATTCATTAGCTTGATCTTTTCCTCTTCATTGTACTGATTCTGCTGATCAGCTTTGCTTACCTGAAAAAAAAAATTATTCCAGGATCATACTCTTTCATTGAGTTTTCTGTGCCAATCACCAAAACATTTGCTGCATCTAATTGATAAGAAAAGGAATGTCAAATCATATACAAGTGCTGTCAAAATATTTAGTGAAACAGTGCCAAATTAAGCATAGCCACTGATGCGCTCAGAAGGTCAGAACTTTGTTTAGAATTGCATTATTTATTAAACAAACTCAGAACTAAAATAACATGAAAAAATCAAGTTTTCCTTTTTTTAAAAACCTTGATACTTTGCCAAATACAATTAATTTTCACAAATTATAATTTATTTTCTAATTAAAAGTTGTAATAGCTCCAGTTTTCAGAAATGTAAGTTGCAAAAATTTTTAAGTGAAAAGGGTTTAAGTTATTATTTTGTAGCTTGTATTGAACTGTTTTAGAAAATGCACACAGCCCTATCTATGCATCAATAAAGCTAAAGGAAACGGACTTCCGGGGGAGGAAAATGCCAAGCTGAGCTGCTTCTCATTGTGGGAGCAGGCTGGAACTTCTGTTCGGGGTAGTGGAAGGCAAATTAATGCCTACTGCCTACTTTTCTCAGTTAGAGATTAGTCCAAGATATGCACGGAAAACTTTGAGGAGATTTACCTTGGCTAAAAGGGAGTCCCCGGGGGGGGGGGGGGCGCTCCTTTGAGAGGTCTCCGGAGACAAGTTGCATGTTCATCATCTGCAGAAGTTCTCAGAGTCATTTATTTGACATAAGCTCGACAGAATCCTAACCTTCTTGGACATTGCTAAACATCTAAAGCTACACAAGACCAGTATGGAGCTGGATAATTGGCAGAAAAGGTACAGATTACTATCTTTCATTCTGGGACTATTTACAGTTAAATAGAATAAATTCAGAAGGTGGAAAATGGAAATCTAGAAAGCTTGGAAGAAGGGAGGAAGAGGTGAAATTTGGACTTTGTAAATTTAAAGGACAGTGCTAAAAAGTGGGAAGGAATTTATTGTTGGGTCTACTTGCGGTTTTGAAAAAAGAGAACCATCGTCACAGACCTGCAGCTATACAATCAACACAGGAAGTACATCAAGTATCGTGAGATCTCTTTACCAGTGAAAACGAGATTTGGTGGCAAGCAAAGCAGGAAGTAGATGAAAAGCCCACTCTAGGACTATAATACCATAGAGAAACATCAGCGGCCATTGCAAGGATGTTAAAATTAAAATAATTTTTTTAAATGTTCGGGACATTAAAAATTGTTGGAAATAATTGAGGTGATAAGATAAATACTATTGGACATATTTTTTATAATGAACTTTAGAAGCCTTTAAAAAAGAAAAAATTTTTTAGAGAGAAGCAAAAAGTTGCGACCACCATTTTGAAGGATTTAAAAACTTTAATATCTCGGTCTGGGAAGCTTTGAGGATGGCGAAATTAGGCTTGTTGTAAAAAGCAAGCTCTAATCTTTTGAACTTGATAGTCAAATTTGAAATTGGTGAGATCAAAATTTTTAGTGTTTTTAAACGTCAGAACACAAGCAAACCCATGCAAGGGCTACCTCATTGGAGAAAATGTAGGATCAATTAGAGGCAATGGAGGCCAGAATGATGAGAGGCATGAAAGAGATGATAACTGCATCTTAAAAAGAAATTATGTAAGAGATTAAAAAAGATATGGAAGATCTCAGAAATGAGACAGAGGAAACATCTAAGAAAGTGCAGGAGGTAGAAGGGAGAATGAAAGCACATGACTCCACCTTGCTGAATATACAAGAAAAAGTGGCAATCCATGACTGCAAATTGATGGAGACTCAGATACGTCTGAGAGGATTACCTGAAAAGGAAGATGGTGCCTTGAAAGAATATATAATAAAAATAATTGCAGAATTTTTAGAGGAAGATCCTGAAGAGACTAAAAGTATGTATGATTATATGTATAGAGTGAACTCACTCTATGCAAAAAAAAATAATTTACCAAGAGATGTTGTTATAAGATATATGACAAAAGAAATGGTGGGAAAGATCATGAACAAAAACTTTGAAAAGACATTGATAGTGGGAGGCAGCAGAGTAAGAATTATGAAGGAGTTGCCAAGGCAAGTGATAAATGATAGAAGAACATATAAAAAACTGACAGAAAAATTACGGGACAATCAAATAGGTATAGATGGATAATACCTGAAGGTTTGAGCTTTGAACCTCAGGGGAAAATAACCACAATTACAAACGCACAGGAACTGCATAGATTTTATGAAGAACAAAGAATTTGCACCATGATGGATTACAAATTATTGTCTTGGAATGTAAATGGACTAAATTCACCACAAAAAAGAAGGGCAACGTTTAATTGGATTAAAAAGCAAAATTGTAATATAGTTTGTTTACAAGAAGTGCATATTAAACAAAAGGATTACCAATTTTTATGGAATAAACAATTGGGACTAGAATTTTATTCATTGGCTGAACAGAAGAAAAGGGGAGTGATTTTTTATATTAAACAAGAATTGGAGCCAAAATTAGTGTTTAAAGATAAAGATAGAAGATTTGTAGCAGTAGAAATAATATTAAATGCAAAAAAACCGTTATCGGGACTGTATGTACCAAATGGTGCAAAGGATGCTTTTTTAAAAGACATTATACAACAATTTGATGAACAGACTTATGATCAAGTTTTGATAATGGGGGACTTTAATGGAACAATTAAGAATACACTGGATAGGTCTGGGGGGAAAAAAATAATAAAGAAGGAAAATTGCCAAAGTCTTTTTTTGAATTGGTCAAATAAGGAAATTTGGAGGATATATGGAGGAAATATAATCCTGAAGTGCGGGACTACACCAGCAAGACATAAAACTTTTTCCAGAATTGACATGTTGTGGGGCACTAAAGATTTAGGTCTTATAACAAGGAAAATAGAGATTTTATTTAAAATTGGGGCTGATCATAACCCAATAATGTGGATTACAAAATTGTCTAAGAAGTTGAGAAGATGGAGATTGAATGAAGATTTACTACAGAATAAAGAAACAAACTAGAAATCCCTAGAAAATGAAACTAAAGCTTTCTTTCAAATGAATGACAAAGAGGATATAGAATTTCAGATGGTCTGGGATGCCTACAAAGCAGTAATGAGAGGAATATTGATTACTTTGAATAATAAAGATAAGAGAGCAAAAGAAAAACAGTTGTTGGACATTCAAAATGAAATAAAGAAAAAAGAAGGGGAGTTGAGAAAAAGGCCATGGAAAAAAGAAAATTATAAGGGAAATTACAATACTACAAATAGGCTTCCCAACCCTCCCGCCCTGGCGGGGGACCGCAGGATTTCCACCCTCTTCCCCTGCTCCCCAAAAAAACGGAAGCGGGGGGAGGGGGGAAACGGCGCCAGGGAGCATGGCGAGCCTCCCGATCCTGGAGCCGGCGAGGCTGCCGCGCCGCTGCCGCCCCCTGCCCACCCACCGCAGCTGCTCCTCCGAGATGGGCCCAGGCTGAGCCCATCTCGGAGGAGCAGCCAAGAGCAGCGCAGGCAAAACCAGAGAAGGGGAGGGCGAGGCAGGCCAGGAGCATGGCGAGCCGCGAATTTTAAGAGACTATGATGTAGAAGTTTTTAAGATGGAGTGGAAAAAGTTCAGAAGATATGTAGAAAAAGAGTGGAAAATAAAAGGGCATTGGACAATTTTTGATAATGATTAAGTCTTAGAAAAAAGGAGAATATTAATTTTTTGTTTTTATTAGTTAAGGGTACCTTTAAATATTAGTATTTTAAGTAAAGAACACCGGCGGGGGTCAAGTAACGGGGGGAGGGGTGGGTAGAAAGTAATATATGGGATAGATAAAATAAGTTATTAATGATGCAAGAAATATAATTTGTTACCAAATAAAATTGTTTTAACCTGAAAAAATAAAGCTAAAGGAAACAATGCTAATCTCTATCACTGACCTAAATGATAATAAAACAGCTTCTACCCAAATATCCACATTTTAAAAATAATGCCATGTTGAAGGAGGAGAGGAGACTAATTTTAGCAAGAACAGAGTGAACAATCAAAGAGCTGAAGAAAAAACTGAAGAGCTAACTTTTTCCAGAGTGGTGAAAAGGGGACTGAGGGAAGAGCATTCCTCTGCCTCTGGCACATGCTGGTTTGGGTGGAAAAAAGTCCAGCATGCACTAAAGAGGAGGGGGAGTGCTCCAAAAGAAGAGCTAAAAAGCTTGAGAGAAGTCTCTGCAGCTAGCCTATGCATACACGGTCCATGTGGGACCACACAGATGCCATGAAGATGGACTGTCTTTACTGCAGAGCTTTCCCATCCTCATCCTGGTCAACAGTCATGCTTTTTAATTCTGCTTTTTAAAGAAATACATGGTGTTTCCTATCATTTAGCAAATTACACCAGTTTTTATAAGTTTGCTTACTCTTACATTTACTTTGTCCTTCCTGTTCAATAAAACAAGTAAATTAAAGCTGTCCAGGCTCTTGACATAGTAAAAACATTAATACAATTAAACATCATTAGAACCAATCAAGAAAAGGCCCATCTAAAAAATGAATGCTTCCACTGCCACAAGAATGGGATGAAAGAAGAGGCAGCTCTTACTTCAACTAGCAGCCCAGCCAATAAGGGGCCACCGCAGAAAACATTCCTGCCATAGCAGTCACAAATCTCCATTCTTCGGAAGAGAAAAAAAGACAGCAAACCATGGTGTGAGGATCTTAAGGTCCATCTGAGCTCATATGGAGAGAGAGGCAGTACTTTACATTTTGAAACTCACTATTTATGCAAGTTTTCCAGAATATGTCCTTGCATGTAATTATTCTACAATCAGAGAGCAATGAAAACAGCAACTAGTCCCAAGATCTCAGCATCTTTATTCCCAGCACAAGACTTCCCATCATCTGATGCTGCTAATAATCTATTTAATCTCCTGTAATACTCACTCCTGATCCAGTTATCCATTCTTCACCTAGAGATTTAAGGAAGACTTCTGCGTACAGCAGAAGCTTTTTAGCGGCTAACAAAGTTTAGCATAGCATTAGTCTAAGAAATGTGGTTTAAACAATATAGTGCAATGCTTGCTGTGGAGCTCAAAGAACTATAATTTTTTTGTTTATATTTCCATGAAATATCTGGTCACATGACCAAAACTTGCACACATGAACTGCAAGTAGTTGCACAGAGAAAAACACTAGCGCTACTTGAGTATTTCTCTCAAAACAGTTGTGATATTTTTCTTTTTTCTGATTAAATTTACAGGGATTTTTAGAGGGACAACAAAAGAATTTTTAGGAAAAATTCTATTCAGCATAGACATTGCAGGCAGCATAAGTTAAACACTATTTTACTCTTCAGTTAAAATGTTTGATTTACTGCTTAATACAATTTGTATCTACTGTTACATAAGCCCTTTCCTCAACATGCTCATTTCTATGGATTTTGTCCATAGGCATATTGTGCACTTTACATCCATTATTTCAGAATATTTTTCCTATCAGTTCCCTCAGCACAAAATAAACAGAAGTTTGGGAGTGAAGGAGTGGGAGAGCTGCAAATATGGAAAAGATCTAAGTGGGAGAAATCTTGTAAATGTTTACTGACACACAGCCCTGGTGTTAAATTCCTGTATTGCTCTTTGAAATGAAGAAAGCTTAAGGAAATTACTGCAGGGAGTAGCACATAGGGAATCACTCTGCATATGTACCTTTGCATCAGTCCTACGTTTCTTAGAAGCATGTGCATTATGTACAGAGGTTTTGATGAAGCAGCATCCTAGATACATTGAACCAAACACTGTGATGTTTCAAGCAGTCTTTCCTTAAATCTCCTTTCGATTAACGTACAATTCAATTCATGTACTAGTTTCCCAAGGTTTCAATTTTTAGAAATTATAATTTTACACACAAAACAATGCTTCTTTCTTTGCAAAAAAAAATTTGGTATACACTATGCAAGGTGATATCATGGCCCCAAGGAAGTACTGTTTCAAACCGAGAAACGTACTAGCAATACAGCACTGCTAAAAAGAACTTTATTCACCCAACTCACAACTTAAGAAAAACTGCTCATCAAGGGCCTACCTCTAGGTAATGTTGTTATTTCAACATATCCCTGTGATGTCAGGTCATGGCATAGGTTACCAAGATGATATTCATCTGCTGTTGCAAAGGCTGTGCACTGCATAAGATCCTGCACCAAAGAAACAAAGGTTAATTTAAAAAAATGCTATCCTAATATTTTGCTAGTAGATGGCTATACAGTATTACATATTAAGTCACTGTACTTCATAAATCCTATATGCTACACACCTGAATCTTAACTTTGGTGCACAAACTGAAAACCTCTTACCAATAGCAATGATATAATATTAGATCTATAACAAATTACAAAACGCTTTTTATTTTTCCTATATATATTGATTTTTTTTAAAAGTCCAAGTCTGGGTACCTCAAGAGCATTCACAGCTAAGAAAGAAAGCATATTCCTTTATATAAATATTTTTTAAAACCTTATGAACACCAAAGCTGTATTCATATGCACAGGTAGTCAGATATAAACCTCACTGAAATTACTTGGACTTGCTTCCAAATAAATATGCACAAGACTGGACCATTAGTGGACATATGTATTTTCTCTTCAACTACAAATCAAGTAATTGAATACCTGAGTTTCAGCCTATTATTTCAGCCCAAGGACTCCAAATTAAATGTAATGTTCTACCTCCTTTGCTCTCTTTCCACCCTGTCAAAGCAAAATACTCAAGTTCTAGAACAGAAGAAAGATTTTTTTCTGCAACATTCCCAAAATTTCATGATAAAAAGTGGTGTGAGGGGGACTGACAATTTAGTAGCAGCTTGATTGACTACAGAGATTGGCCTCGTCCAATCCAGAGCGTAAAAATTAATATTTGATCTTGCAGACACCAAAAATGTAGCCTGCATATTTCTATATCCAGCAGGTGGTGCTAGATATCAGAGAAAGGGACACAGCCTGAGTCAGTGAGTGCGATCTTTGTGGCTGTTTCAAACTGCTGAGACTTTGCCCTGCATTTTTGAGATAGACTAGAAGAAACTACAGCAGTATAAACTGGTATCTCCCTCAAAAAAATTGTTCAAGAAGCTTCTTAGGCATCCAAGCCTCACTATAATGCAGATATGTGCTGACTTTTCAAGGAGATGGGAACCTAAAAACACATATCACAAACATACATACTGCAGTATAACTTGCACAGGAGAAGTACTTGGAAGAACTGCAACATTAGTTACATAGAACTATTTGGAAACATTACCCCATGTAACAATTACAAAAACACTTCCAGTTATTTTTACATGGTATTTGTCCAAGCTATGTAACATTGCACAAAACTACACACACAGGTCAATAACCAGTAATTCAATAACTTCATGTTAATGTAGTTGTAAATTTACAGAATTCTAGTCAAGTTATAGAAACAAAAACAATTCATTTGATGCTTAACAAGTTTTCAGAGAACTGGAGCAAAGTTATCTGTCTAAAAATCTGGGCCAACGTAACATAAATCATAAAAATACATTTCCAGAGTTTTACTAACCAGTTTTGGCATCTCCTATGACACTGAGGGTGGGAAAGTAGCCCCATCATTACAGTGAACTCAGACTGAAACGAAGGTCATGGAAAAGAGAATTCCTACATACTAGCTAATAAGCTTCTTTTGTACAGTACTCAAGTTTTCTGTTTTTTCTTGTTTAATTACAACTGAGCAGTAATAAATTTGCATTGCTATGCTATCATCTTTTAACAGCACTGAAGGAATTTCATTTTTAACATTACCATTTACTTATAGTTCTTTCAAAAAAACCCAGGTTACATTCAACGTGACAGGAAGCTCAAGACATCTTTGAGCTTCTCTTTAGCATTTATCCCTGCTTTGATTTTTCTGCAACCCTGGGGGGGGGGGGGGGTGTACCACAGGTTTGGAGAACGATTTTTCTCCCTATGTGGGCTCAATCAGCAGGTATAAGTATTTGCGGATAGTGGGCATATCTGGGAATCAGATATATATAGATACTAATATTACAAATCCAATTAGAACAAGAGCTACTTTTAGCTTGTTGCGTGAAACTGACCTTACAGTGTGATTTTGAACAAGCCATCTACAGAATTCCATGAGCCCTAGTTACCACTACCTGAACTCAACACTTTTTCCATTGTAATGAATCTCAGCAACTTACACATTCATCTATGGCACTGTAGTTATATCACAAATTCAGGAAAACATATGTGAGGTTTTTCTAACAAGATCTTTGATTTTTGGAAAATAATTTCATTCTATGATGCAGTGCAGGCTTACCATTTCCTATGTCTAAATACTGGTTTATCTTAGCTTTGTATAGGTACTAGCATAAATTGCGGTTAAGGCTACATACTACAATGTTACAAAAGCCAAAAGGCATTTAAAAAAGATATACAAGGCTCCCCCCTGCCCAAAAATTTTCATGTTCATGAGATTGTACATATGTTATAATTTTAGGTGATCGGAAAACATCAAAATGAATTCCTATTAAAAGAATTCATATTCTCAGGGCTTTTTTGTAGAAAAAGTCCAGCAGGAATGCATTTGCATATTAGACCACACCCCTGACACCAAGCCAGCCAGAATTACATTCCTGCTCAAAAAAAGCCCTGCATATTCCACATACTTTCTCCACAACGGTGCATATTACTTTCTCCACAACAGTAACAATGAAGTAGTCAGCAATCTATGAGGCTTTTGGGATGGAAGTGGGTTAAGATTAGAACAGTCAGGCCTCATTTGGGGTGGAGCTCCCCGGAGCACAGCTCTGGAAGCTCTAATCAGGCCCCCAAGCAATGGTTGTCATCTGCTTCCCTCTCCCTTGCCTGCTTTGGTCGCCATTTTCCCCTCTCCTCTGTGATGAGGCAGCCAGCAAAGCAGCCTCTTGCTCTTTCATTCCTCCCCTTTCTCTTCCCAAAGGGAGGAGAAGCCTCAGCCAGTGGAGGAGCTTGGCTCTGTAGTGTGATTGAGTTTGCCAAGCAATCTCAATCACACTACTGAGCTACTGAGCCAAGCCTCTGTTTGCTGAGGCTCCTCCCCCTCCTTGTTCCCTGTGAAGGAAGGGAAAGGGGGAGTTTCCTTTGCTCAGTTCCCTGGATGGCATCGGAGAGATACAAAGAAACCACTTTTAAGACAAGTGTTATTTAAGGTATGACCTTTTTGCCTCGCTACAGAAACAGAGTGTGTGTTTTGTTGGCTTGTTATACCAGGGGTCTCCTGGGTTCAACTGGGTTTAGCTTCCCTTTTTATCACTGTTTTAATGCCTTCATGATCCAGAAGAGGAATAACAACAAGCCAGGATTAGGCTAAGAGTGTGTCCAGACCAAGTTCACCCAGGACATTTTCTTTTTCTTTCACATTTTCCTTTGATTGAGGATTTTGAACTTAGACTTCCCAGATAGTAGACTGATCCTGACCACTATACATGGCTGTCTCCGTTCTTGCACTGCCTTATAGCAATTGTAGTGATTTTTCTGGGGAAGACTATAGTTTGGAGATAAACACATTGCCCTCAGTCTGTGTCATGGTGCCTTCACATGATCTTGACCAGTACATGAAGCAATTTATGCATAAAAGGACACAATGTCCAGTCATTCCCGTAGATCCTATGGCACTTAGCATGAGATTTCTTTAATAAATGTCAATAAATCAAAAGTAGGTTTGCAATTTAAAGATACACACCTGAACAACAACAACAACAACAACAAATTTTATTTGTATCCCGCCCTCCCCGCCGGAGCAGGCTCAGGGCGGCTAACAACATGGTTCAGAGTTAAATTATACACCTGATCAGCACACTCAGGACTGCCACATAACAATTGTCTCCAATTTTTGATGCAATAATTCAGAGTATGAGGGGTCAACTATCAGGTACTGTTAAACAAAATATTGCAAGCAGCTAATGTTTCAAGCGTGTTTTATTTTAAGTAAAAAAAATTCTTTAATTGTGTTTCTTGTGCCCTTTATAAAGTTTATATCTCCACTACCTGGCATCCTGATGCACTTCTGGTGATGTCAGGGCCATGTGGCATATGTAAATGAGTTATGTAATGAGCTCTGGCACCTCTTCTTCTACAACATGACTCCTGATCGCAGTTACTTGCATATGTTAAGATAGCTCCTTTTATTAAATTTGTTTTCTTTAAGTTAAAACCTTAACTGGTCATTTTTGTTAGATTTAAACTGATCACCATAAATTCCAAACAAATTATCATTTTGTGCTCCAATCCTCATCTGTTTCTCAAATTGTACTATAGTAAGTTTCTTAAATTCCAGAAACAAACTAATCTTTTTGTTGTTTCTTGGACTTTTCTCCTAAATACCAAGTTAGCAATGAACATTTGAAGCAACATGACAAAAGGCATGGTGTTGGTGTTCAAGAAAACAAAACAAAAGCCTCTCTGGCATGCACAGTGTCTCTTTTACTGACCATGACCCCTGGCTATAACTGAACTTAGAGCAGTCAGATATTTCTGTTAAGAATACTGGACACACTGAGGCTCTGCTCCTTCCTCCCAGGACATAAAAGTGAGGACTGCTGTTTGCCCTGGCAGGAGAGCTCCCAGCCCCAGAGGGAGCAACAGTCACAGCTGCAGGTTTGTGCTGGGCACTGCCTCCTCCCAGGACATACAGCAGGAGAGGTCCCAGCCCCAGTGCAAGGCAGCATCACCTACTTCCCACTAGGTTTGCCTTGGGGCTGTTTCCTCCAAGCCAAAACACTTTGTTTTGTTGTTTAGGCATGGTAAGGTTGCCAGTTGATCCAGACAGCCCAGTATTTTCATTGACTGTTTGGAAAAACACTAAAAAACACTTAAATGTCCTTTCCCCCTCAATTTTTCCCCTCAATAGTCAGTGAAAATACAGAACTGTCTGAGTCAATACAGGATGCCTGGCAACCATAACTGAGCCGGAGAAGTAGGTTGGAAAAGAGCAGGAGGTGGTGGCGGCTACAAGCATAGACAGCTTCAAAAGGGGGTTAGATAAAAATATGGAGCAGAGGTCCATCAGTGGCTATTAGCCACAGTGTGTATATATATATGTGTGTATGTGTGTGAATATATATATATTTTGCCACTGTGTGACACAGAGTGTTGGACTGGATGGGCCACTGGCCTGATCCAACATGGCTTCTCTTATGTTCTTATGTTTCCACAGGCAGGCCCCAACTTACTCCAAAAAGCATGGATTTTCTCCATATCTACAGAGTTTTTAATAACTGTTTTATACAAATACATTAACCACTGGTTTTTCTGACCAGAGTTAAAGATTATAAAAGTTTCATACTTTACCTCTTTTTCAGACAGTTGTGGCAGATTAACTCTGGATGGCTGCTTGGTCCTCGATGCCTTTGGTGGCCTTTTGGTTGACAGAATGCCTTGATTTGACATGATTGTATCAGTTGATAAAACTGAATAATGTCGCACTGGTAGCTCAAATTTTCTTATACACTTTGGATTGCGCTTATAAATAGAAGCTTTTAGAGCATGGAATTTTTCCTGAGTTGGATGAAAGATATCCATAATCAAATAATTCACAGTCTTTGCTGTTGTAGTAACATCAGTGTGTGGTGTCTGCCAGATTTTAGCTTGCCCACAAATATTGGTTAAGTGAGAAGCCACCATTTCTGGAATGCTCAGACTGAATAATCTTTTCACAGATAGCATACTGCTTGACATACCACAAAAACTGTTGTTTGATGTTAGGTGTCCATATTTATTGACTTGTTGGCCTATTTTATGAGACGAGGTAGCCAGGAATCTCAGCAGTTTAGCTGCCATCTTTAGTGCAACCTGAATAAAAATTGAAAAGGAACACTTACTCTTAGGAATACAGAAGACTGACTTGCAGTAACTGGCAGTGCAAACATGTTAGTACACAGGACTTATACCTCACTCGTGAGGTCAGATTCAAACGAAGTAGCAAGAAAGAACATAAGGATAGATCTATGCTACTTACAACAAAAATTAAAATGTACCAATGTTGAGTTAAATTAGGATATCTGTTCACAAACATTCTGAAGCCTGCTAAAACCACATGCATCCAACACACATGGATAATACTGCTACTGAATAAAAATGTACCCCTCAGAAACGTCACCCTTGAATCTGAGTGTCCTGTGAAAATCTAAGTTCCAAGGAGGGAGAAGATCATGTAGGAGGTGGAAAAAATACATTCTGATGGGAGGGGGAGTACTTTGGAACCTTCTGCAGGGATGAGGAGATCAGGCACTACAGCTACACATTCCCTCTTCTTCAAAGAGACTCTTCCATATAAGCACAACACTGTGTAAGAATCTCAATACGTTCCCCTACAAAACAGATGCTTAGTATTGATTTGGGTAACAGTTTGACATGAAGAGTTTAGAACAGGGGTGTCAAACATGCAGTTTGAGGGGCGAATCAGGCCCCCAGAGGGCTCCTATCAGGCCCCCGAGCAACTGGCTGTCATCTACTTCCTTCTGCATCACAGCTTGCTTTGCAAAGCTTGCTCAATTGCACAGGAGCTACACAGGAGCAAAACCTCTATTTTCTCCATTGACTGAGGCTCCTCCCTTGGGGAGGAAGGGGGGAGGAATAGCTTGCTCTCTCAATCGCACAGAAGAGCTACTGAGCCAAGCCTCTCTTCCTTCTATTGGCTGAGGCTCCTCACACACACACACACCCCGTCCCTTGGGGAAAGAAGGAAAGAGTCAGAGCTTCCTTTGCCCAGTTCTCTGGATCCCATGGTAGAAATACAAAGAAAGCATCCTTAAGATCAATGTGCTAACATTTTAACCATGTTTTAAGTGTTTTAAAAATATATTTGTGTTTGTTTGTGTTCTTTATAAAATTTTATATCTCTGCTACCTAATCTTAAATAGGCACACGCAGGGCCCAGCCTGACATGGCCCGGCCCAACAAAGTCTCATTTATGTCAGATCTGCCCCCCATAACAAATGAGTTCGACACCCCTTGTTTAGAAGCTGAGCCCTAAATTCAAAATAAATATTGCCATAACAATTTCATGCAACATTCCATTTGGTTTGCACTCACAAAATCATTCTCCAGAGTGGATGGATGTCTCAATACATGCCCAGTCCTTCCTTCACACCAGCAGTAGCTCCCACAGGTGTCATCATTCCTACATAAATCATTTAAAATTTTAAAGAATTTAGTCACAGGAACTCCAAATACATAGTGCAATTCCATTAACAAATGTATGGAAAATCAGATTGTTTTGGGACAAATTCACTACTACTACCATACTAATAAAGCAAAATATTCCACCACGATAATTAGCCAACAAATAAAAATTAGACATAAAATATGGACAAATATGCCATATAATAATGCAAGATCTATAGAAAGGCTTGAGAAAGGACATTATCCTGTGCACATTTAAGTGGGGGCTAGTTATGGAATTCACTCCCAATTTATCCATATTAAAGCCCAAAGCAAAGAAGCCTTCTAAGATACACCTGTTTGCATCTGTCTTTGGGACAAATCCATGGGATAGCAGTCAGCTTAACTAATGCATGTTATCTCATTTTTCCTCCAATGAACTCAACTAGCATATGTGGCTGTCCATCACAAATTTTATCTTCACAATAATCCTGTGAGGTAAAGGTTCTGAAATATTAATATGGTCACATCTCAGAAAGGATATCTCATTCTAGAATAGGGGTGGCCAAACTTGCTTAATATAAGAGACACTTGGAACTGTAAGACATGCAGGAGATGGGAGGGAGGAAAAAAAGCAACTTTAAATGCATTCTCCAAGCCAGCCAACATGGCAGTAGGGGCTTCAAGAGCCACACAATATGTGTGAAAGAGCCACATGCGGCTCCTGAGTCACAGTTTGGCCACCTCTGTTCTAGAATAAATGCTGAGAATCCGACCAAAGTGATATAGAACCTTCTCTACGAAGAAATGCTAAAAAGCATTTTATTCTTAAAAAAAAGATGACGGAAGGACAAAGATGGTTCAATTTGTAAAACTGCACAATGTGCAGAAAGTGGATTGACAGAAATTTGCCTCCACATCCCAGGATAGTTGATCTCAAAGTTCAAAGTTGATACACAATAGATTCAGAGCAAACAGAAGGAATTACAAAACTATCCTTAACACAGAATTCATAGGATGGAATAATGGCCACTGGCTTATTTGTCTTTAAAAGGAAACTGGACAAATTCTAATCTATCAACAGCTATTATTCATGAGAGTTAGATGAAACCTCAAAAGGCCTCTGGGAGGATTCCCGCATGGGGATGCTGTGGCCTTCATTCTCTACTTCGTGGGTTTCCTAGGTGCATCTGGTTGAACACTGAGAGGACAACAGCCTAAAAATACCATCCTCAGTAAAGTTTCTCCTTTCTACAGCCCGTTGACGTCCATGGATTTAGGAAGGGCGGAATTTAGGAATGCCCTGCAAAGGGACCACTATTTTGATCCAACAGGGCCATCCCTGAAGTTTCTTCCTGCAAAAGAAGCTTGGTCAGCTCTATTCATAAGCCAATACAGACAAGAGACAATAGGGGAAAGTTGTTTGGAAGACGTGGCGTGGCAGGCCTACCTTCGGAAACCTGCCTTCCACAAGGAGAGCCACTACAAAGAGATACTTCCTACGTCCCTCCTCTCAGGCAAGCACGCCTCACTTTCTTAGAGACTGGAACTCAAATCAGGTTACCAGAACTGCCTCTCTTCAGCCGCACCACTAACACCAAAGGCTTAGCCGGAAGAGGACAGCTCAAGCGCTTAACGCGGGGCAACCTCCACACTCCGCACGCAACCGCAGGATTCAACAGGAACCCTCCCCCATAACGAGCCTCTGAAACACGCGCGAGAGCTTTTCACCGACCTGGCTGCTACGAGGGGAAGAGGCGGAGCGAGAGACACCACCTCCCGCTCTCGAAGGCAATAAAGTCACAAGCTTGGCGGTAGCTCCCTCGCGCTTCACCACGTGAAGCCGGCAGCCCTCCTCCTCCTCTTCTAGCCCCGCCCCTAATCAGGTGACTTCACATTGATTCCCGTCCCGCGTCAGCCCTGTCCCCAGAGCGAGCACCACCCTGGCTCTTCCGCTCGATCCCGCCTCTAGATGTGTAAGAAAGCCAAGTCGGCCAATGAGAGTGCGCCTTGCGTGGGATTCGCGTCGCCTCTGCGGTGCGAATGAGAGGAGGGCGCCGTAACGAGTAAAATGGCGGCGCAGATGGAAGTGTTGCCGGCCCCGCTCTCGGGCAAGTTTAAGGGGTGCGTCCCGTGTCACCTCTTTCCCCTCATGGCTCCGTTGGATAGACGCAAGAGAAGGGTAACGCGCCAGCAAAAAAGGAGTAGAAGGAGGCTAGAAGCTCACATCGGTCGTTGCTAGCTCCTTCTCAAGTTCCTCTTTCGTTCCCTCCCCTTCGTCTGTTGGCAGGAAAAGACGGAACTCGGGGGTGGGGGAGGGGAGGAAGCGTCAGCTATATATTGATAAACAGACATCACATCGTAATAGTTTATGGCTTTGTTCCGCTTTCTGAGTGCATTACGAGTCAACAGCTGCCCCCACCCGCTGTTGTTGCTAGGAGGGATGGCGGTAGTTTACGGCTCTAACCAGTTTTTATTTAGTTTGCTGGCCAGGCCTTTTAGAATATGGCTTGATATCTACTCTTGCTGATGCAGGTGTTGTGCGGGAGTAGACTTGCAGGCTTCAGGAGAGGGGCACCCCTTGGATGCACAGATCTTTTCACAAAAAAACTCTTAGCCCAGCCTGTCTGCGTGATGTACTGCTTCTCTAGTTGCAGAGATCTGCAGTTCTGTTGTTTATCTCTGATGTAAGAAAATTCAAAAATGGTATTGCCCATCGGTAATTGGTGTAGTTAAGTAACTGGGAACATAAGAACATAAGAGAAGCCATGTTGGATCAGGCCAGTGGCTCATCCAGTCCAACACTGTGTCACGCAGTGACCGCAGTGTGGTGTAATTTATTGTGTCTTTGTCAGAATTCTTGTGTCACATTCTGATACATGTGTAGGCTGCATTCCTGAGCATGTTTCTCAGAGCTGACAGTCCAATCCTAAACATAGTTACACTGTCTTCAGCCTGCAGAATTCAACCAGTTCAGAAAGGGGTAACTGCTTAGGTTTTTACTGTATCATTCATTGTGTTTACCTGGATTTATGAGTTAATATGTTTAAGCGTGGACTGACATTGTAAAAGAAAATAGAGCATGCCCAAAGATTAGAACTGGCAAATGTTCTTTTAAAAGAGAAATAATGGAATTGCACCATTGTGTATTAGAGAATGAGTTTTTTAATATCTATATTCTGCTCCAGGCAGGTATCCTAAGTGGTAGCATTAGTAAATCTTAACATACTTATATATGCTTTCCAATACAATTTTGGTTTTGCAAGCAAAAGTTTTGCACATGGAAATCTCTTCCCAATCTGAGAATACTGTGATGAACAAACCTCTATTTTCATTACTTTACTCCTTGTCACATTTATGTTCTTTGCTGCTTTTGCAAATCTCCCTTTCTACAAAACTCAGATGCATGAAGGAAAAAACATTTGGATCTTTTTCACTTATTATGTGTGTTAGTGTTTCTAGGGAAAGGAACCTTGGAAAGATCTGTTCTACTTGCATCTCCAGTCAGTAGTATTTTTTCCTCTGGAAGATGAATAGCACTCCCATGAAGGCAGCTAAGATGTGCAATAGTCAAAAAACCCTCCAGTCCTGATGAGAATTGCATTCTCTTTTAATGATCTTGACACTCTTGTCAGTCAGTTACCTAGTATCTTTATGTAGGTGCAATTACAAACTAGTTTTTGCTTGCCCTTGAGCTCTGTTCTGTCTCTAGGTGTGATGTTGACATGCAGTGTCTAATGACTCAAAAGAAAGTTGACAGTATTTTGTAATTGAAGTGGAAAGTTCATTTGGCAGGAAAAAGTCATACAGGGCTCTAAGGAAGAACACTGTGTGCTGTTGGCAAAAAAAAAAAAAGATGGACAGAGAGGCAGGGGTTTCTGCTCAGGTATGTGGGCTGAGCAATAGAACATTTCTTTGAGTGAGGACCTAGGGTATGGAGGATGAATGATTGAACAAACCCAGGAAAAGGAATGCTGTAGCATGGTTAGCTGATAATCTAGGAACTTTTTAAAAAGTCAGTGCAAGAGATAGAGGTCTAAAGGGGAAAAAAAAGAATGCTTGGGGGAAAACTGAAATGAGCTGGGAGTGTAGAAACTGGAATGGAAAAGCTACGGAGGTTTGGTCTGCTGGCTCAGGGCATAACAGTGAGTTTTAAGGTTCCAATGATGACTTAACAAAACCAATATTTAATTACAGATTGTTAAGTAATAATTGAAATTTAACCAAACCTAATTACAATATTTTTGTGCAGGGACACATGGTAACATTTGTTTATATTTATGCATCTGTTTATATATTCATTTACACTTTGATATTAAAATATTGCAATCCCAGTAGAGATGGCTAAGTGCTACTGTTAGAAATCTTTTTTGGAGTGTTAAACTTCTGTACCAAGTTATAAATACATATTTCAGTACTTAGCTTACAAGTACCAGTACTATCCTTAAAGCTGAAAGATCTTATCCCTGTTATCAGCCTAGTGACCTGCAAACATAGGTCATACTCTGATAATACTACTGGTATTATTAATATGCTAGTAGTGTATTATTACTGACTTGGGATGTGGTAATGAAAAATGTGACCATATAAAGTTAGAAGTTAAGGGTAGTCAAAACATATTTTTTCTAAATCCAGAATATTACTGTTTTCTTGATTTCAAATATTTTGTGACTATTCTGACTCTTGAGTAAAGCAGCTGTTTACAACAAATATTGTTTTGTTCTTCATAGATCCTTTGCATATGATACAATTAAAGACAGGCTACCTCAGATTCTGACTAGAGTTATTGATACCCTGCATCGACATAAAAATGAATTCTTTGAAGAACACGGAGAAGTAAGAAACTTTTATCCCTTTCTCGATGTTGCCTAAGCCTTCCAGTAATTTTCTTTTTAGTTGATCTGCATGCTTAGAGAATCTTCCTCTGTGTTCATTCTATTCTAACTATGTTTGTAATTGTGTCCTCCTATCCTTCCATTTCTGTACAGTCTCTTTGCTCTGCTTTTGTAGGCTGTCTTGTTCTTCCATTTTATCTTGTTATCTTATTTCTCTGTTCTGAATTAATAATTGAGTTTTTCCTTTTGCCATTTCCATCTTTTTCTCAGAGATATTCAGTACACAAAGATCTGAATGCTAGGTATTATTTCAGAAAATACCAGAGATAGTGTTTACTATTGTGGAATGTGATTGAGGGCTTTTTTTTTATGACAGCACAGAATTCCAGATGATGCTATTAGAAAATTAATTTTATTATTTCCTATCTTTTCAGCAATAGGTTGTTAGGATTTGGAAGAAAAGAGAAATAAATCATTGAATATTATGATTAAAATAAAAAAATATGCAAGAAACTTGGCAGCAGCTTCCAACCACTTTGTATAATTAGATAACAAGTTTTAAGATAATGTAATTACTATAACACTTAACATCGAAATTAACAAAAGCTCCCAATATATCACATCTAGTTTTAACAAAAAAGGGACAATGTAACAAGACGTGTGAGACAATTTCTGTTTCTCCAGAAGGACATCCAGGAAATGACTTTGGGTCTTCCAGTACATTCTGCTGTTGGAAGCAAACTGTATCTTGCTAAAGCAATTAAATTTAGGGTTTTGCATAGTGATCAAATAGTTGGCAACTGTAAAACAAGTAGTAGGAATATACTCATAATACAGAGAACATTCACAATACAAATCAGTAAGGAGCCCAGACCAATCTTGCAATAAAATAACCTTGTTTATTGTGATCAATACCTGATCAGAATAATAATCAAATAAATTATCATCTGTTGAAAATCCCAACTTTTGTGTAGTTTACCAAGAAAAGCTGATAAGAATGAGTCTTGCCTCATAAGAATACTAATTGAACAGGGGCTCTAGCAAGAATATTTTTAATTTCATATTGATAGCATATTTCCATGTAATTTATTCTAGGGAGCACAATCCAATTTCTAATCTGATTACTGAATTGGGAGATAGAATTGGGAATTCCCAATATGATTGGGGTGGGAATCTTTGACAATCAAATGCTGCCATAACACAGCTTGATGCAAGGTTGTAGGCAATAACTTAAAGAGTTATATAATTTAAGCAGCGCTGAAAAGAACTGTCTGCCTTTTGTAAAATAAAATTTCCTCAAGGATGTAAATAGAAGCTGAAAGCTGTTTTTTATGTCGATATAAGAATAAACTTGCTCAAACTCCATTCCCTGCACTATCCAAGGATCCTCTGTCTTTTCTCAAACACCAATATTTGACATTTATTTCGATTGATGCTAAGTAACTCTGTCTCATAGTAATGAATAATTTAATTTCTTAAGCCTTGCCTAGTCAGTGATAATAATAAGGCATCATAAACTTAAAAAATTAAAATGCCGTGGGAACATATTGACCTACCAAAAGAGAGCCACATAATAGAAATAAAAATTTTCTTGGAATAAAATACTTTGAAAAATGTTTGAACAGTTTTATCAGAGCAGGATTTGGAAGGCATTTGAAGGGTTGGAAAATAAGAGGAAGAAAGGCATGGGGAAGCTTAGCAAAAGGTGGCTTATGACTTGCAGAAATAAGTATTCTCAGCTGGTATCCAGATGTTCTTATTTTGACATACATCAGGAACATCATCAGCTGTGTTGACCTTAGTGGTTGTTGCTTGTAGATGGATTTCATAACAAGTTTAGCTTATAGAGGAACAATGTAGCTTATAGAGGAACAATGTAATTTATAGTGGCAAATAACTTCACAAGAAATAAAGAGGCAGTGGAAATCTGCAAAGACCCACTGCATTGTTACCACACAAATTAAAATATGTCCAGATTGAAATGGAGAAGCATTTTTCATTTTATGCCCTCTGAAGGCCTGTCAGGACTCATTTCCAGGTAAAAATTTGATGCTACCACTGCTGCTATTCTCATTTATATGTCATTGTCCTGCCCATATTTTCAATTGGCATAAACAACAGAATCATGGTGGAAGTGGGGGTGACCCACCTTGGCTTACAGTGTTATCTACAGGTAATTGTTTCTCTAGGAATTCACTTTAATTCCAAGATCATGTTTGTTTTCAGAGTTGCTATGGACTGTGTGCTTTTGAAGTGAATTCTTGACAATACGTTTCCTGCTTAGCTTTTGAGATACATAAAAGGATATTATGTGTTAAATATGATTTTTGAAAACATATTTTTATAAAGTAATACATACTAATAATACAGGATTGGAAACATTTATTTCCCTTTTTGTTTTAGAAAGGTGTTGAAGCAGAAAAGAAAGCTATAGCCTATCTATCCAAGTTACGTAATGAGCTGCAGACAGACAAGCTGTTGATTGCTTTGAATGATAACCTGCCTGATACTGTTCTGTGGAACCAGTACCTAGAATATCAGCAGAATTTATCGTATGGACCGCCAAGCTGGTTTAAATCACCTTGGTTATATGTAGAATGTTACATGTATCGTAGAATTCATGAGGCGTTAGTTCTAAAGTAAGTACATGTGGTTTGTGAACTTTTTTGTATGGCTTCCATCTTTTGGATAAAGGAACTGGGTGGGGGGAGGAATACAGATTTAAAGTAAAACAGATTTTTGAGTGCCAGCCATATTCCTTTCTTCATTACTTCCAGACTCATTTTGCGCAATATGTCTGGCTGAAAAATTTGAAATACTTTGGAGCTTTTTCATACTTTGCTGGTTCTATGATCTGTCTTGAATCTGTGACACACTTTAATTTCATATTCAGCTAAATTCATTTCTGACATTCCACTTTCTAGTAGATGAAAAATACTGAAAACCTTTTTAGGCCACACACCCCTGATGTCACCATTTTTTTGCACAGGGTTTTATTTGTAGAAAAAGCCCAGCAGGAAGTTGTTTGTATATTAGGCCATACTCCCTGATACCAGGCCAGCCAGAACTGCGTTCCTATGCATTCATACTTAAAAAAAAGCCCTGGTGATAACTGAAGCAACATACAGTCGCACATAGCAGCATTCCCTTCTTTCTTAGCACATGCTACTCATTCAAAAAATGAAATGTCTGTTTCGCAGGAGTTTCTTTTAGCCAGAATTTCCCATTTTTAATTGGATTTTTAAAAAAAAATCATCAGGGCTTTTTCCTCCAGGCCTTTACATTTCTAAGTCTGCTTATTTAGTGCATAAGGATACAATAGGACCTCAATTTTTGGGATACAAATTGCACATAAAGCCCTTTTACCTTATTTGAAATAAAGCGATTATTTATTTAGTTTATTAGCGAGGGAATGAAAAATGCTTTTCTGCTGTTGCTGAAATCATTTTTGAGTGTTTTAAGTTATGATTTATTGTACAGATTCTGTACATCTTCTATATAAAGTGCTATGTAGCCTGTCATGTAAAATATCAACATTAAAATGAAAAATTATTGCTTTACTCCCTTGGTTGCAGATATACCCAACCATTGATTTGAATATTTATTTTAGATGTTTATACTCTGCTTTTCTCCCTAGTGGTACCCGTTGACTTATATCATCATTCTCCCCTTCATTTTATCTTTGCAACAGCCATCCTGTGAGAGTGACTGTCGCAGCTCACTTAATGAGCAATGAGTAATGGCAGAATGAGGATTTGAATGCAGGCCCTCCTGGTCCAATACTCTTAACAGCTACACTTTGCTGACAGTGCCATTCTAAGCAGAGTTGCACCTTTCTAAGCCCATTGACATCAATCAGCATAGAAGGGTATAACTGGATAGGATAGTACTGTGAACTGTAAGCTGTGGGGGTTTCCCAATGTATTATCTGGTAAATATAACATCTGAATTAAGCACCCCTCTGAGAAATTATACAAGAATGGAAAATTTTAATATCGTGCTGATGAGAGAGTTTAAAATAAGGTGTAAGCTGTGGGAGAAAAGGATTTGAGAACAAATAAAAATGTTCTGAAACTCCTTCCAAACAATTAAAAAAACCCATGCTCAATGTAAAACTGCTAGCATCTTGTATTCTACATGGCATTATTTACCCTGTTTCATGACAGCACATTATGCATTTCCGTTTCAGTGCCCATGATGAAGAGCTGAGTTAGAGAAATATACAGCATAACTTCAGGAAGTGCAGAAAATTGTCCCAAAAGTGAGGGGGAGAAGAACTTTATATGAGATTGCAGTTTTCAGTAATAGTATTTCTTTCTTTCTCTTCAGTCCTCCCATCAGTGATTATGATGTATTTCATGAAGAAAAAGTGCGTGGTTTCTTTGAATCGCAACAAGCTGTTATTGTTTTAACCACATACCTCCAAGAACTTCTGGAAAATATATCAAATGTAGATGAAAAACTTCTTCAGGAGGATTTTTTTAAACTTTTGCAGGTAAAATTGATAACATTAAAGTTCAGTAACATGTATTACAAATACAATGTAATTTCTAAAAGACATTTTAAGTTTTCAAAGATTAGCTAATGGTGCTTTTGTCTAAATCAGGTTTTCAGAATGAATTGTTAAAAAATGTTCAGAATAACTTCAGATGATGTGAAAACGTGTTGAACTCTTCCTTTTAAATTCTAGTTCTATAGCCATGGTATTCTGCAAGATCTTTATGACTGCAGAGATCTGATAGAGTTCTCACAATATTAGTGGGTGAGCTACTGCTGGGTCTCAGAAGAAAAATACAGTCAGAAAGCAAAGATAATATGGGACCTGCTCTGCAGCTCACTAAAACTGATTAATATATGTGACAGTGTGTAGTATATTCTTCATATTTATCCTGAATTTGCCCAAATCTCCTTGTTCCTACTTTTTATTTTTAAGAAAGGTAAGTCAGTAGTTCAGCAGTATTCACTCTGTGGCTCATGGAGCATTCACAGCTGCCATCAAGCAAAAGAGCCAGATTGCTTCCATCCCCAGGATGAGGCCTACACCCCAGTGAGGCTCACAGCTTTGCTCTTCTGGTAGTAGCTGTTTCAAGGTGGAATCAGCTGCCAATCGGAACCTGCACTTTCCTGAAACATGAGGCAGCAGGTACCACATTGAAGAACAGTGCTCCTTACCCATTGAATATCACTGGGGTAAAATGTGCCATTTTTCAATACAAAGCAGAGCCACAGTCCATCAAACGCATACTTCAACATGTATACCTTTAGCTTGACATCTTTAGCTCATTAAAGATTTGCATTTATAAATGGGTGGTGAGTGTATGTGCAAGTATCCTATCCTGGCATCTCCAACTAAAAAGGGTCCAGGCAAATAGGTGTGAAAAACCTCAGCTTGAGACCCTGGAGAGCCGCTGCCAGTCTGAGTAGACACTACTGACTTTCAGTAGATGGCAGCTTCATATGTTCATATATCCACCAACTGGGGTTGTGTACATAGCCCTGTTTTTTAAATGCATACTATATGAAGTGAGTGAGAGGATTAGATTCAGTGCTCCTTCCCTGTCAATCAGTTGATTGGTGGGAATACAATTTTTAAAACTAATTATTTTGGATCAGATGTAAATGTGTTTGATGTACACCAGATCAATGAATTGCCTGACTTTAGTATTACAAAGCATATTATGTTCTTTTCCCTCTTTTAGGTTGCACTGTGGGGCAATAAATGTGACTTGTCAATATCGGGTGGTAAAGATAATTCTCAGAAGACAGACCCCTTGAAATCTTTGGAAGAGTTAAAATCTTATATTTTGGTGGATCACATGGAAAAGATTTGGTCACTGCTTATAAATGAAAAGAAAATGAATTCATGGACCCCTACTAGAATTGACATAGTCCTGGATAATGCTGGATTTGAGCTTACTGCTGATCTTATACTAGCTGATTTTTTGGTATCATCAAAGTTAGCTACTGAAATTCATTTTCATGGAAAAAGTATTCCATGGTATGTATCAGATACTACTGTTCATGACTTTAATTGGACTATTAAACAAATGCAATCAGCTAATCACAAGTGGATGTCTAAGTGTGGCATGAACTGGGAGGGGAAAATGAAAAATGGCACTTGGGTGTACCATGATCATTTTTTCTGGACTTTGCCACATGAATTTTCAAGCATGGCTCAAGTTGCTCTTGACTTGTATGCTGAGTTACAGAAGTCAAATTTAATTATTTTTAAAGGTGATCTGAACTATAGGAAGTTAACAGGTGACCTAAAATGGGACTTCACAGTGCCATTCCATCAAGCCTTGAACAATTTTCATCCTGCCCCCCTATGCAGCTTAAGAACATTAAAATCTGATGTTCAGGTTGGATTGAAACCTGGGCAAGGTGAGCAGTTTATGAATACTGAACCAGAGTGGATGATAATTGGAAAATATGGTGTAGTCCAGTTTGATGCTGCTTCATGATTGACTTAAATTATATGAAGGATACACTGTACTAAATGCTGTTGTTGCTAAACAAGGCTGAAAAATGACTGGCTTTCAATATACATGGGTTTTTTTTTCCTTCAAAGTGTCTTACTGTTTTTATTTATTATACAATTGTGTCACTTTAGAGACTTTTCTGGTATTTTCTTCCAAAATATAAAAAGATACTAAATATTTTCTTATATAAAATATTCTGCTGTATAATTGAAGAATGCCAGACATTGACAGATGCTTCAATAACTGGCATGTGCCAGACTTCATTGATTTTAAGTGGAATGTGGCTAACAGGCTTGAATTCCTGTAGCAAAGTGTTATTTTAAAGCTACTTGAGTTGTGTATTGACTGTATCATAAATAATGATTGATTAAAATTATGTGTAAATATATTTGGGAATAATACGTGAAATGCATATAGTTCCACAGTGCTTTAAAGAAACAACCTAGTTGGTGTGCACCATTTTCTGTTTTCAGAGTCTGCTTGACCCCTAGAAGTATTTTGGCTAACTACAGAAACAGAAGGTCTTGCCCTGCCAGGCTGTCTAGCAGGCTTCTGGGACTTTGTGCCCTCCATCTTTTCCAGGCAATGGGTTGGATCCCAGGAGCAGTTGTTGTGAGGATTGCAGAACTTTCCCATGTTTCCCCACCCTTCAACAGACATTTCTGACCCTGGGAAAGCTTATTCCAGGGCACAAAAAGACCTTGCGGTCTAAATGCCATGCAAGGCAGGAAGTCACAGTGGCAAGGTGACAGAATCACCCTCTTTTCTCCCTTCCATCAATGGAAATGTGCTACCAAAAGGGACAGGGCAGTTTTGTCCCCTTCGCCTTCCCTGGTGCAGCTTCCTGATCCTTATGATGACTAGATCACCTGGATTCTGTGACTCTGGTCAGAAAGGACTACCAGGGAGAAGGGAATGTAGGAAATATCCACAATTTTTAGCACCTTTGGCTAAGTACTTACAAGATCCAGAAGGTAAAAGTCAGCACTAGCAATATTTGATTTGGTGAGGGTAGGGGGAAGACTGTTGGCAGTGGGTGGAGACTGCAACAAAGGGGGAGGGAAAGGAGAAAAATACTAATTAGTAAGCCTCTGTCAATTCTGTACTCTTGTTATTTCCTTTCCAGTCTAGGGCTTTTGGAGGGCATTACAACTATCAGAACTGTTTTTAGTAACTGAATATTCCAGAAATGTGGTTTTGCTAGCTTCTTTAAAGGCCTAGAGCAGGAATTTTCAATCTTGTTAAGCCTGGGTTCTATGTGAATTTAGGGGGAGGTATTTGTGAGTTTCCTGCATTGTGCAGGGGGTTGGACTAGATGACCCTGGAGGTCCCTTCCAACCCTATGATTCTATTATTCTGCTTTTGGAAATTTGATTAAAAGTAGTTAACAGCACCACATAATGGCTGCTATGGTGACTGGGTATGACTCCAAAATGATTGAAGCATTTGCTTTCAAATTGTGTCTAACTAAATGTGCTCAGGGCAAACTTCCAAATCTAAGCTCACAAGGTGAGGAACTTGTGTGCCCAGAGGTCTGGGATAAGAAAGAAAAGCTCTAAAACAAGTATAGAAAGGAAAACAGACTGTATTAAATTGAAATAATCAAGCCATGTACATACAACCATTCTGTGCATTGCTCCCCATCTCCAAAGGATAGCTGGCTCATAACTAGGGATGGGTACAAACTGGCTGATGAACCTAAAGTTCATCATGAATTTTGGCTAGTTCGTGGTTCAAAGTTACGTTTGCAAGCTAAAGAGCTGCCATGAACTACCACAAATGTTTATGCAGTTTGTGGCGGTTCGCAGTGGTTAGTTATATCTTATATAAGCTATAAGATATAAGCTATATTGGAAGGTTAGGGAGGGAAGGGTTGGAGGTGGGGTGGCTCTGTATGTCAGAGAGGATATACGGTCCAGTAAGACTGAGGTCAGAGAATTAGATTCACTTTTAGAAATGCTTTGGGTTGAAATAGAGGGCCCAAAAGGAAATTTAACTATGGGAGTTTGTTATCGCCCACCAAATCAAAAGAGAGAGGACGATTATAATATGATGGAAGGCTTAAAGATAGCAGCTAAACGTAAAAACTGTGTCATAATAGGTGATTTTAACTACCCGCAGATTGATTGGGTCAATATGTTTCTGGTCGAGAGAAAGAGATTGAGTTTCTTGATGCTCTCAATGACTGTGCTATGGAGCAGATGGTCTCAGAACCTAACAGGGGTGGGACGATCCTGGATTTGGTCCTAAGTAATGCCCAAGACTTGGTGAGAGATGTAAAAGTGATTGCACCACTTGGGAGCAGTGACCATAATGTTTTTGATTTCACCGTTTGTATAAATAGGGAGTTGTCCAAAAAGACCGCCACAACCACGTTTAACTTTAAAAGGGGTAAATATCCTGAGATGAGGAGGCATGTGAGGAGGAAACTGAAAGGAAAGGTACATACGGTCAAAGCCCTTGGGGAAGCTTGGAGGCTATTTAAAACTATAATCCTAGAAGCTCAGATAAAATACATACCACAAGTTAGGAAAGGCACAAACAGGCATAAGAAAAGGCCTGCATGGTTAACAAACAAAGTAATAGAAGCTGTAAAAGGTAAAAAGGACTCCTTTAAGCGGTGGAAAACCAGTCCAAGTGAGATTAGTAAAAGGGAACACAGGCTGTGGCAAATCAAATGCAAGACTGTGATCAGGCAGGCAAAAAGGGACTATGAGGAGCATATTGCAAAAAACATAAAGACCAACATTGAAAATTTCTTCAAATATATTAGAAGTAGGAAACCAGCCAGGGAGGCAGTGGGGCCCTTGGATGACCATGGGGTAAAAGGATTACTGAAGGAGGATAGGGAAATGGCTGAGAAGCTAAATGAATTTTTTGCCTCTGTCTTCACTGTGGAAGACGAGAACTTTTTGCCCGCCCCAGAACCACTAATTTTGGAAGGGGTGTTGAAAGACCTGAGTCAGATTGAGGTGACAAAAGAGGAGGTCCTACAACTGATAGACAAATTAAAAACTAATAAGTCACCGGGTCCGGATGGCATACATCCGAGAGTTCTGAAAGAACTCAAAGTTGAACTTGTGGATCTTCTAACAAAAATCTGTAATCTTTCATTGAAATCTGCCTCCGTTCCTGAGGACTGGAAGGTAGCAAATGTCACCCCCATCTTTAAAAAGGGTTCCAGAGGAGATCCGGGAAATTACAGGCCAGTCAGTCTGACTTCAATACCGGGAAAGTTGGTAGAAACCATTATCAAGGACAGAATGAGTAGGCACATTGATGAACACGGGTTATTGAGGAAGACTCAGCATGGGTTCTGCAAGGGAAGATCCTGCCTCACTAACCTGTTACATTTCTTTGAGGGGGTGAACAAACGTGGACAAAGGAGACCCAATAGATGTTGTTTACCTTGACTTCCAGAAAGCTTTTGATAAAGTTCCTCATCAAAGGCTCCTTAGAAAGCTTGAGAGTCATGGAGTAAAAGGACAGGTCCTCTTGTGGATCAAAAACTGGCTGAGTAATAGGAAGCAGAGAGTGAGTATAAATGGGCAGTCTTCGCAGTGGAGGACGGTAAGCAGTGGGGTGCTGCAGGGCTCGGTATTGGGTCCCATGCTCTTTAACTTGTTCATAAATGATTTAGAGTTGGGAGTGAGCAGGGAAGTGGCCAAGTTTGTGGATGACACTAAATTGTTCAGGGTGGTGAGAACCAGAGAGGATTGTGAGGAACTCCAAAGGGATCTGTTGAGGCTGGGTGAGTGGGCGTCAACGTCGCAGATGCGGTTCAGTGTGGCCAAGTGCAAAGTAATGCACATTGGGGCCAAGAATCCCAGCTACAAATACAAGTTGATGGGGTGTGAACTGGCAGAGACTGACCAAGAGAGAGATGTTGGGGTCGTGGTAGATAACTCACTGAAAATGTCAAGACAGTGTGCGTTTGCAATAAAAAAGGTCAACGCCATGCTGGGAATTATTAGGAAGGGAATTGAAAACAAATCAGCCAGTATCATAATGCCCCTGTATAAAAAGATGGTGCGGTCTTATTTGGAGTACTGTGTGCAGTTCTGGTCGCAGCACCTCAAAAAGGATATTATAGCATTGGAGAAAGTCCAGAGAAGGGCAACTAGAATGATTAAAGGGCTGGAGCACTTTCCCTATGAAGAAAGGTTGAAACGCTTGGGACTCTTTAGCTTGGAGAAACGTCGACTGCGGGGTGACATGATAGAGGTTTACAAGATAATGCATGGGATGGAGAAAGTAGAGAAAGAAGTACTTTTCTCCCTTTCTCACAATACAAGAACTCGTGGGCATTCGATGAAATTGCTGAGCAGACAGGTTAAAACGGATAAAAGGAAGTACTTCTTCACCCAAAGGGTGATTGACATGTGGAATTCACTGCCATAGGAGGTGGTGGCGGCCACAAGTATAGCCACCTTCAAGAGGGGTTAAAAATATGGAGCACAGGTCCATCAGTGGCTATTAGCCACAGTGTGAGTGTATATATAAAATTTTTTGCCGCTGTGTGACACAGAGTGTTGGACTGGAAGGGCCGTTGGCCTGATCCAACTTGGCTTCTCTTATGTTCCTATGTTAAAAGCAGAAAATGGCTCTGAGCTATTTAAGCCCCAGCTTTCTGCTCTTCACAAACAACAGCTTAGCTGTTTGGCTTCAATGGATGGGAGCCATTTAAACCCCTGTTTTCTGCTCCCCACTATTTTTCATAGTTTGTTTCATGGTTCAGCTACAAACTGAACCCCCAAAAACGCAGTTCATGCCCATCCTTACTGTGAGTATGGTGTGTGTTCACAGAGGAAGTGTGTAAGTGTACACTCCCTCCCTATAATCCACATTTGGATAGGGATAGCTGCATCCTCACAAGCTTCCTTTGCAGGTAGGCATCATGTTCCTGAGCTTGTGATCATTGGGGGTATAACTTTTGCCCACTGCCCCTTCCTGAATGTTCAGTCATTCTACACAGGTCATGTGCAGAGGGTTTCAGAAATAACTGATTGCTTGTGTATAACCCTGATTATTGAGAGCCAGTTTGGTATGAGAGCCAGTTTGGTGTAGTGGTTAAGTGTGCGGACTCTTATCTGGGAGAACCGGGTTTGATTCCCCACTCCTCCACTTGCACCTGCTGGGATGGCCTTGGGTCAGCCATAGCTCTGGCAGAGGTTGTCCTTGAAAGGGCAGCTGCTGGGAGAGCCCTCTCCAGTCCCACTCACCTCACAGGGTGTCTGTTGTGGGGGAGGAAGGTAAAGGAGATTGTGAGCTGCTCTGAGACTCTTCAGAGTGGAGAGCGGGATATAAATCCAATATCTTCTTCTTCTGATTCTATTCAATCTGAACAATACTTCAGTATATTACAGCACAAAATATCTCACTGTCCATCAATACCAGTTCTCCATTCTGGCACCCATCCAGTAGTTACTTTCATGGAGCAGTGCATACTTCAGATTAAGAGAAGGGGGGAGCAAGCAGAGTAGGGAAAGAAGATGGAGGTACTTATTTTGTGCAAGGGAATCGTTTTGTGTGGTCTAGTTTTAATCCTCAGACTAGCTCATCAGAACTGTTGATAAGAACATGAAAATAGCCTGCTTGGATTACACACATGGCCATCTAGTCCACCAATCTGTTTCATGCAGCACTTTGGAGGACCAACAAATGAGGCATTGAAACCAAGGCCTTCCCCTGATGTTGCCTCCTAGCACTGGTATTCAGAAATGTGTTGCCTCTGAATGTGGAGGTGTCCTTTAGTCACCATGTCTAGTAGATGTTGATGGACATCTCTTTCATGTATTTCATAACTACATCCATTAGTCGTAAATCCCACAATTTAATTACTTGTTAAGCTAAGAAAGTAAAAAAAGAATTTCCTTTTGTTTGTCATGAATCTATTGCCCATCAACTTCATTGGATGTCACTAAGAAAAAGTATTATGGGACAGGTGGCGCAGAGTGGTAAAGCTGCAATACTGCAGTTGGAGCCCTCTGCTCACGACCTGAGTTCGATCCCAGTGGAAACTGGGTTCAGGTAGCTGGATCCAGGTTGACTCAGCCTTCCATCCTTCCAGGGTCGGTAAAATGAGTAGCCAGCTTGCTGGGGGGAAAGTGTAGATGGCTGGGGAAGGAAATGGCAAACTACCCCGTAAAAAGTCTGTCATGAAAACGTTGTGAAAGCAACGTCACCCCAGAGTCAGAAACGACTGGTGCTTGCACAGGGGACTACCTTTAGAAAAAGTGCTATCTACTCTCTCCACCCTATGCATAATTTAATGAATCTCTAGCACAAGGATGGCCAAACTTGTGGCTCTTTCACTCAAGGGTGGCCAAACGTGGCTTCTTCACACATATTGTGTGGCTCTCGGAGCCCCCACCACGCCATCAACTGCTCTTGAGAAGGCATTTCTCTCTTTAAATCACTTTACCAAGCCAGCTAGAAGCTTGGAAGATGCATTTAGAGTTACTTTCTTTCTACCTCTACCTCCCTCCCCCATCTATTTGCCTGCCTGTCTTCCTTGAGGCTCTCAAACATCTGACATTCATGTCTTGCAGCTCTCAAACATCTGATAATTTTTCTATGTGGCTCTTACATTAAGCAAATTTGGCCACCCCTGATCTAGCATGTGTTCCCTCTGTAGTCTTCTTTTCGATAAGAAAAATCACAGACTTTTTAGTCTTTCTTCATAGGCAAGGTGCTCCAGTCTCTTAATACCTTAGCTACTTTCCTCTGTTTGCAGCTCTCAGACAATGTGTTGCTTAGATTCAGCTGAGTGTCTAGTCCAGAAAATAATAATAATAATTTTTAATTTATATCTCGCCCTCCCTGCCAAAGCAGGCTCAGGGCGGCTTACATAGCATAAAATACAAACATTACAATAGTACAATAATAAAAACCCCAAATTAGAAACAGTTGTGTTCCTCAATTAAATATACAATTACATTAAAATCATCAATTAGACTAACAATTTAAAACCACAGTTTAAACCACAATTAATTTGGTGCTACTATCTTAATATAACACAACATGGATTTGGAAGGTGACCAAGCAAGTGGTCCGGCAGTAAATCCAAAGAGAGGGTAAGGCTGGGTCTGATGTTTAAGGGACTAAGCACAATTGAAAAGAGTTGGCTGTAAGGCTTTCCAGGAAGAGAGAAATTGGAAAAATTGGAAATGTCATTTGTGATTTGCACAGGAAGACATACACACAGAAGTGGAAAACTGCTCCTGTTTGCCACTCCTCCAGTTGGGAAGGACTGGGACACTGTAAGAGGCTTGGTTGGTCCACCTGAACAGGAATTGGTTGTGAAGAAATGTTTGCTAAGATGGGACTAAAGACAGCCGTGTAGCCTAGATTGCTTGATTATATTACCATGTACAGTATATAATAGCCATGGTGCCTTGGCTGTGCTGGATTGGGTCTGCCACTCAGGACTTTTCTAATAATCTAGCTCAGGGGTGGCCAAACTGTGGCTCTTTCACACATATTGTGTGGCTCTCCAAGCCCACCCAGCCATGTTGGCCAGTTTGGAGAAGGCATTTCTCTCTTTAAATCACTTCTTGAAGCCAAGCCAGCTGGAGGCTTGGAGAATGCATTGTAAGTTAAAGTTGCTTTCTTTCTACCTCCTCCAACTCCCCAGTCTATTAGTTTTCCTTTCTTCCTTCCTCTCTCAAATATCTGATGCTCATGTTGTCAAGCATGCGGGTTCAATGATGAGTCGAAGTTGATACAAAGACTACGTTTATTGATAGACCGATACTTTGGTAACAGGTTCTTGAGAGTAATGCCAAATACACATTGATACAATACTTTTAAGGCCTACTTCAAAGGGATTCCAAGGGATGGGGTTGCGGAGTAGCACTCACACATAAACTATCATAAATGTCTGCATTCCCGTAGTGTTATCAGGACTGTGTCCTTGCTTTCTCCAGGTGTCTCTCACTCCCTTACCGGAATGTATGGGAAGGTGCTGATTACTTGGTTTCAGTTCTCACTACTTCTAATTAATAGCCATAAAGCAAGATGGGGGGAAGGGAAAGAATAACAAGCTAAGAATGTTGGATCCTCCATGATACTTCACAGACCAGGTTAGGCAGGACCCTTACACAATCAATTATCAATGGAATTTCACCATGCTTGACACATGTCTTGTGGCTCTCAAACATCTGACACTTATTCTGTGTGGCTCTTACATTAAGCAAGTTTGGCCACCCCTGATCTAGCTCCTTTCTTGATGAGTTTCCAGTTGCCTCAGAAGGCTCACGTTAAGTCATGCTGAGTGACTAATGTCAGCCTCACGTTGTTTTACTTGCTGTTAGCCGCCCTGAGCCTGACTGGGGAGGGTGGGGTATAAATGCAAATAATAAATAAATAATTCCTTTTAGTGACTCACCTCCATTCTTGCCGAGGGATTTGGTGCAGTCTGGCAGATTATTTTAGATCTGGCAAAGGCAGTCTGGCTAAGTGCTAACCCAGATTGTAGGGAGTAATGCCAAAAAATGAAGGTTTACCAGTCTTGGCAACAGCACTTCCTGTACATGCAAAGGTGATATCTCCTGGGCTCTTCTGAAATATTACCTGCTCCAGAGGAAAGTATTGATACTTCAAGGAAGAAGGGAGTGAGGTCCATGGTGGAGATCACTGGCCTCTTCTAGGCAGTTAACCTTGACATGTAGAAAGAAAAATACAGAGTACCTTGGGCTGTCTCTCAGAATAACAAGAGAAGCAAATCCCCATCAGAAGCATTTTGTTGTTGTTCAGTCGCACAGTCGAGTCCAACTCTGCGACCCCATGGACAAAGTCACGCCAGGCCCTCCTGTCTTCCACCATCCTCTGAAGTCTGCTCAAATTCGTGTTTGTTACATCAGTAATGCTGTCCAGCCATCTCATCTTTTGCCGTCCCCTTCTTTTGCCTTCTGTCTTTCCCAGCATCAAGATCTTCTCCAGTGAGTGCTCCCTTCTCATTTGGTGGCCAAAGTATTTGAGCTTCAGCATCTGACCTTCCAGGGAACAGTCTGGGTTGATTTCCCTTAGGCCTGACTGATTTGATCTTCTTGCAGTCCAAGGGACTCAAGATTCTTTTCCAGCACCACAGCTCAAAAGCATCTATTCTTCTGCGCTCGGCCTTTCTTATGGTCCAGCTGTCACAGCCATACATTACTACTGGGAATACCATCGCTTTGACTATACGGACTTTTGTTGGCAGGGTGATGTCTCTACTTTTTATTATACTGCCCAGGTTCACCATAGCTGTCCTCCCAAGGAGCAAATGTCTTAATTTCATGGCTACAGTCACCATCTGCAGTGATCTTGGATCCCAGAAATGTGAAGCCTGTCACTACTTTCATGTCTTCCCCTTCTATTTGCCAAGGTGTGATGGGGCTGGATGCCATGATCTTAGTTTTTTTGATGTTGAGTTTCAAGCCTACTTTTGTGCTCTCCTCTTTCACCCTCAACAAGAGGTTCTTTAGGTCCTCCTCAGTTTCCGCCATTAGAGTGGTGTCATCTGTATATCTCAGGTTGTTGATATTTTTCCCGGCAATCTTAATTCCGGCTTGTGCTTCATCCAGGCCAGCATTCCGCATGATGTACTCTGCATATAAATTAAATAAGCAGGGTGATAATATACATCCTTGTTGAACTCCTTTTCCTATTGTAAACCAATCAGTTCCATATCCTGTTCTGATAGTTGCTTCTTAACCCATATACAGGTTTCTCAGGAGACGTGAGGTGGTCTGGTACTCCCATCTCTTTAAGGACTTGCTACAGTTTATTGTGATCCACACAATCAAAGACTTTAGCGTAGTCAATGAAACAGAAATAGACATTTTTCTGATACTCCCGTGCTTTCTCCATAATCCAGCGAATGTTGGCAATTTGATCTCTAGTTTTTCTACCTCTCCAAAACCCAGCTTGAACTTCTGGTAGTTCCCGATCTACATACTGCTAAAGCCTAGCTTGTAGGATCTTTAACATGACCTTGCTGGCATGTGAAATGAGTGCAATGGTGCGATAGTTTGAACATTCCTTGGCATTGCCCTTCTTTGGGATTGGAATATAAACTGACCTTTTCCAATCCTGTGACCACTGTTGTGTTTTCCAAATTTGCTGACATAATGTGTGCATCACTTTAACAGCATCATCTTTTAGGACTTTGAATAGCTCAACTGGAATATCGTCATCTCCGCTCGTTTTGTTGTTGGTAATGCTTTCTAAGGCCCATTTGACTTCACACTCAGAATGTATGGCTCAAAGTCAGTGATTTCACTGTCATGGTTGTCCAGGACATTGAGATCCTTCTTGTATAATTCTTCTGTGTATTCTTGCCACCTCTTCCTGATCTCTTCTGCTTCTGTTAGGTTCCTACCGTTTTTGTCCTTTATTATGGCCATCTTTGCACGGAACGTTCCCTTGATTTCTCGAATTTTCTTGAGATCTTTCGTCCTTCCCATTCTATTATTTTCCTCTATTGTTTTGCATTGTTCTTTCAGGAATGCCTCTTTATCTCTCCTTGCTGTTCTCTGAAAATTTGCATTCAGTTGGGTGAATTTTTCCTTTTCACCTTTGCCTTTCACTTTCCTCCTTCTCTCAGCTAATTTGTAAAGCCGCATCAGACAGCCACTTTGGGATGGTGCTGATTGCTGCCTTCTGTACAATGTCATGAACCTCCATTCATAGTTCTTCAGGCACTCTATCAACTCTAGTTCCTTAAACCTATTCTTCACCTCCACTGTATATTCATAAGGGATGTGGTCAAGGTCAAACCTGAATGGCCTAATGGCTTCCCCAGTTTTCTTCAATTTAAGCTTGAATTTTGCAATGAGTAACTCATGATTTGAGCCGCAGTAAGCTCCAGGTCTTGTTTTTGCTGAATGTAAGGAGCTTCTCCGTCTTTGACTGCAGAGTATATAATCAGTCTGATTTCTGTGTTGCCCATCAGGTGATGTCCATGTGTAGAGTCACCTCTTAAGTTGTTGGAAGATGGTGTTCGCTATGACCAGCTTGTTCTCTTGACAAAACTCTATTATTAGGGTTTGTAGAATCTTTCGGGCTCAAGTGCCGTGTTCTACTGGAGAAAGTTTTCCTTCCAGGCATTTCGTTCTCAGCTGCAGAGAACATCCTCAGTGGCACTGCAGCCGGAGTAGGCGCTCTGACCTTCTTGGCTGCTGTGCATTGAGTGAAGGTCAAGAAGGTCAGAGAGCCTGCTCCGGCTGCAACGCCACTGAGGATGTTCTCCGCAGCTGAGAACGAAATGTCTGGAAGGAAAACTTTCTCCAGTAGAACACGGCACTTGAGCCCGAAAGATTCTACAAACCCTAATGATGTTACCAGCCGTGAAAACTTGAAATCTTTGAAAACTCTATTAGCTTTTGCCCAGCTTCATTTAGTTCTCCAAAGCCAAACCCGTCCGTTGTTCCGGTTACCTTTTGACTTCCCACTTTGGCATTCCAGTCCCTTATGACGAGGAGGACATCTTTTTTGGTGTTAATTCTAGAACGTGTTGTAGATCTTCATAGAACTGGTCCACTTCAGCCTCTTTTGTGTCAGTGGTTGGGGCATAGACTTGGATTACTGTGATATTGAATGGTTTGCCTTGGATACGGACTGAGATCATTCTGTCATTCTGTCATCCCATTACTGCCTTCCTCACTCTCTTGTTAACTATAAAGGCCACACCATTTCTTCTACGGGACTCTTGCCCACAATAATAGATGTAGTGATCCTCTGAGTTAAATTCACCCATTCCCGTCCATTTTAGTTCGCTGATTCCCAAGATGTCAATGTTCAGTCTTGCCATCTCTTGCTTGACTACATCCAGCTTACCTTGATTCATAGATCTTACATTCCATGTTCCAATGCGGTATTGTTCTTTGCAGCATCAGACTGTTCTTTCACCATCAGACACATCCACAGCTGAGCGTCCTTTCGGCTTTGACCCAGTCGCTTCACTCTTTCTGTGGTTACTTGGACTTGCCCTCTGCTCTTCCCCAGTAGCATATTGGGCACCTTCTAACCTGAGGGGCTCATCTTCCAGCGCCATATCTTTTCACCTTTTGTTACTGTTCATGGGGTTTTCTTGGCAAGGATACTGGAGTGGGTTGCCATTTCCTTCTCCAGTGGATCACATTTTGTCTAGGTTCTCAGCTGTGGCCTGTCCATCTTGGGTGGCCCTGCACGGCATATCTCACAGCCTCATTGAACCGTGCAAGCCCTCTCACGATGTCAAGGCTTCTGATCTCTCTCCATGAGAGAGATCAGAAGCATATGCATCCAAAATTATGTAGTTTAAACATTTTATATGTAAGGAAATCGCTGTATCAAGCAAACTGTCACAAATACTAAGCAATGACATTAGCTATATTCACACTGAATATGAATGAATGCATTTTTTTCAAGAATCAATATTTCTCAGCAACATGATTTAGTGGCTTGAATGCTGTGCAGCTGATATGTGTACTGTGGAAGCATGAGCTGAAAGGTGTTCATCTGCAAATTAGTAACTGCTGTTCATTTTCCCTCAGTCCCCCCCCACCTCCCTAACTTGTATGTTGAATTAGTTTCTTTCTATAAATGGTGTGTGAGTTGCTTCAGTAGCAGAATTCTTCAACTGACAGATATTTGGCATGGATTGCAGAATTTGACCATTATTAGAGAACTTGGCTTAATGTTGCATACCTCCTATTAATTGTTTAGTGGCAATGGTGGCTTTTATTTTGCTTGCTTGTGACGGGTAAACACCTCCCATTATATTCCATTTACATTTTTTAATTTTATAAGTACACCAACTAGAAGATGATGATATTGGATTTATATCACGCCCTTCACTCTGAATATCAGAGTGGCTCACAGTCTCCTTTACCTTCTCCCCCCACAACAGACACCCTGTGAGGTAGGTGGGACTGAGAGAGCTCTCACAGAAGCTGCCTTTTCAAGGACAGCGCTGCAAGAGCTATGGCTGACCCAAGGCCATTCCAGCAGCTGCAAGTGGAGGAGTGGGGAATCAGACCCAGTTCTCCCAGATAAGAGTCTGTGCGCTTATAACCACTACACCAAACTAGCACAGTTGTGCATGCTAACAAAGCTATGAAGCATTTTACATTCTTAAAATAGTAAAATAAGTTTAGGTTTGCTTAAGTGAACTTATATATATGTGTATATATATATTTCAGTCTTTCCCCAAGGGTTCAAAATTTCTAGAAAATCTAGAATATCCCTATAATCACCCAGTATATTGCCATCTCCAAATGTTGATTCAGTATGTCTTCTGCTGAAAAGAAGAAATGGACTTGATTGCTATCAGCATGTTGATGGCAATTTATTCCAAAACTTTGATCTCTCTCAGTTTCATGCACATGCTAAACAGGAGGGGGAAGCTGAAGTCTTACTTGTGAGCAGTACCACTGCTCCCTCTCATGTGACCAGCAGTTCTCTAGACTACCTTCTCTAGACTACTAGTTCTCTAGCAGTTCTCTAGACTACTAGTCAACCAAAGAGGGATGGAACTACTGAAGTAACTGTGGCCCTTCTCTCAGCCCACCTGGATTAGAAGGATTGTAAGGTCAATGGTAATGATAGTTGCTGAAAGTTATAGAACTATCAACGGGGCTGTACTTCCTCACAACGATGATAATCATCAGGTGATCATGGCAGTTTGAGTGCCAAAAGCGGGTTGGAAGCCAGATGGCAATGGCTCTAGATAATCCTCATCCAAGAAAATACTATGGTTTACAGCAGGGGTGACCAAACTGCGTCTCGGGAGCCATATGTGGCTCTTTCACACATATTGTGTGGCTCTTGAAGCCGCCTCCACCATTTTGGGTGACTTGGAAAAGGCATTTATCTCTTTAAATCGCTTCTCCAAACCAGCCAGCAGCTTGGAGGATCCATTTATAATTCAAGTTGCTTTCTTCCCATCTCTCCTCCCTCCCCCATTGCCTGCCTTCCTCCTTTCTCTCAAACATCTGATATTCATGTCTTGCAGCTCTCAAACATCTGGTGTTTATTCTATGTGGCTCTTATGTTAAGCAAGTTTGGCCACCCCTGGTTTACAGTATGATTGCCACTTCCGCGTGATCCATTCTTATACCAAACTACTTGAAGAGGGAACCATGTGGGATGGATACTTTCAATCAGTGCAGAACCCATTAGAGGCTGGCAGTACTAACATAGAACCTAACCAAGTTGTGCACTTCCTGATAGCACTTCACATGTTTCAAACATCATGAATACAGCATTGTACCTCTACTTTCTCCCACAAACCTAGCTATTCACTCTGGCCATCATTGGAGGCCCCGCTTTGGGTGCTCTGCCATCCGAGGCTAAATGGGGAGTAACTTCTGGGTTGTGATACCAAAACATTGGCACTCCATCCCCAAAGAGACTCAACTGTCTCCATCTGTAGATGTCTTTTGCTAGTAATGTTATGTTTGGCACACCCCCAGTAACTGCAGCTGGTCCTCCTCCTTGGTTTTGGTGTTATGCATGTTTATATAGTTTATTGAATTATTGTATTTGTGTATGTATGTATGTATACACACACACACCCATACTGTATATATATGCTTGTTTAATGTTGACATATTTTATGTTTGCTGCCTTGGGGGGCTCAATTTTGCTGAAAAGGTGGCACAGAAATGTTTTAAATAAATAAAACATGGGCTCTAGCCAGGCGGCAGTGGCAGGTGTCCAGCAAGGCTAACACACAATCCTCTGGGTTCACTTCCTGTGTCAAAAGGCACAGTTTCTCTGTGTTTGGTCTCAACAAGTGCTAAAGCCCATGCTGTCTGTTAGAAAAAAGCAGCATATGTATTGCATCTCCAAATATTTATTATTTTATGCCCCGTCTGAGCCCAAGCAGCTTAGAGCATTCTCTTCTCCTCCACTAGATCCTCTCAACAACCTGATGAGGTAGGTTAGGCGAAGAGTGGCCTGTGGTCAACCAGCAAGCTTCCATGGCAGAGTAGGAATTTGAAGCTGGTTCTTACTGGCTCTTGGGCTCAAAAGCTTGATCTTCCAAATGAAAGAATGCAGTCCAATGCAAGAACCATGATATGAAATTATACATTGTCATAAACAGGATTCTGTATACACTGGGGGGAAAATACCAGTTTGCTATAAATCTTGGCTGTGTGGATGTTTAGTAATCAACAGAAATATTTCTAATCTTTGTAACTTCCTGTTCAAAGTTCTGGCAATTCTCAGAAAAACCAAAGTGGTCCACAAAAGGAACAAAGGCTTTGCTTTCTCCCTCTTTATTAATAGGAGGGATAGTTTCTTTTTTGGAAAGGAAATTGGCATGCTTAAAAAAGTTAAAAATATATCAAAGAGGGTCATGAAAATCCCACACTCCCACTACTCATAAATAACTTTTAAAAATGGATGCCCAAGCAGAAAACTGAAATTGCTTTTTGAGTTTCCACAAAAGGATTAAAGGCTTATCTGAGATTTTTATTAAGTGCTCTGGATCTTACAAACCTTCACAAATAGGCCGTAATACGATTTCTGAAGATGATCTACAATGCAATCCTATGCAGAGTTATTCCAGTCTAAGTCAGTTGACGCTAATGGGCTGTCACTCTGCATAGGATTGCACTGCTAGAAGTCTAATGAATTTCACAATTTAGATTGAATGTATTTTCATTGTAATTAGAGATAGAACTTGACTTCTTTAGCAGGCTGTTATTTAAAATCCGTATTTCTGTCTGCTATTAAAGTAAGGGGAGGGGAAGTGGATTCAGATGTAAATAGGATTTAGTTTCTCCTTTGTGTCACGGTTTCATGCCATTGGTAGGAAACTTGTACTTATTAATTTATTGTCTGCACAGTATTATAAAAGTCAGTGGACAAGTGCTGAAGGAGTGGAGCTCAGGAGTTGATCTAAGAAACAAATAACTTGGACTGAAATAGCTGTAAGAAATTCTGATTCAGTACACCCTCATATTGTAGCTATATGTAACCTATGGCTGAATTACAGAAAAATAAAGGAACTGCTTAAGGGTATAGAGCAGTGGTGGACAAACTTGCCTAATATAAAAGCCATGTAGAATAACAGTCAGATGTTTGAGAGCCGCAAGACCCACAGCATTAATATCTTAACCCAAACAGAAATGTAAGGCACTCAATAACATCACAATAACAGCACTAATGAAGAATCAATAACGCCATCTAGGGATTAAAATTGTATATGTTTGAAACATTTTAATAACTTCTTGTGATTTTATTGTAACAGTTAATTTTACATTGTTTTAATTGTTGTGAGCCGCCCTGAGCCCGTCAGGGTAGGGCAGGATACAAATAAAATAAATAAATAAGACATGGACATCAGATGTTTGAGAGCCGCAAGACGTGAATGTAAGATGTTTGTGAGCTGCAAGACATGAAAGTCAAATGTAGGTAGGTAGGTAGGTAGGAAGGAAGGAAGGAAGGAAGATATATGGGGAAGGAAGAGGCGGAAAGAAAGCAACTTTAACTTTAAATGCATTCTCCAAGATGCTGGCTTGGAGAAGTGATTTAAAGAGGCAAAGCTGCAGCACAGATCCAGCCATTTCAATTTTTTCTGCAGGGCAAGGACACAAACACACTAGAAGTAGCATACCATGGTACCAGTCTTCTAATAAAGTGGATGAAAGAACATTGAGATGGGCCAGAGTGAAAGCTATCTTATGTTTGGGAATCAATGCATTAGCTAAATAGTTTGACTACACCCATTTTTTTTCCTGAAGATAATATTTTGCAGCAGTATTTAAATAGTTTTGAAGTTTGATGTCCCAAATCCTTTGCTTAATTTCATATTTAGCTTTGGAATTATGCAAGGCTATTAAACTACTCCCTGACTTGGATAGCCTATATTAGCCTGATCACATTTCAGAAACTAAGCAGGGTTGGCCTTCTCTAGTATTTGGATGGGATCCCTCCAAGGAATATCAGGGTTGTGATGTGGAGGCAAATGATGGCAAACCACCTCTGAACATCTCTTGCTTTTAAAACCCTATAGGGTTACCGTAAATCAGCTGTGATTATGGCAGTCATACATATTAAACTGCTAGGATAATATCCTATGGATTATAATTTATTTGAAAGGCACCTTTTCCATTTTGAGTAAAAGGTGTCTGTTAGTGTTAAATATACAAGACCCAAAGGAGAGAAAACGAGCTTCAGCCAGTAATTGATCCTGTGTAAACAGGCTACTTAGAAGAAGAATATGAAAATGTGCAATTGACTACTGGAGGAACCACAGTGGGAACATACCTAGGATATGAAGGGTTGTATCCTAAAACTATTTATCTCTACTAACTTGACCACAAAGATGAACATCAAAACAGGAATTGTCAGGGTCCCTGACATTTTTTCTGCTGGTCCTGCTCGCACGGTGTTGTCATGTATTCACTATTCTGATCATTTATTGCATTCACTCCGTTGCTCATATATCCCATTGCTGGCTTGCAAAATATTTACACATTCATCCTGTATTGTAGTGTCTGCTTGCTTTTAATATTTTTCTAAGTTGTTCAGGATGGTGGCTATCACAGGGAGCTGGCTATCTGATAGTTATGGGAACAGTTTGAATTAGTGGAGTAACCTTGAGCACCCAGGAAGACATCTTGCATTTATATAAAAGCCTGAGAATGATAACCGACTCTGAGGGGAGCTTAATTTTTGTGCACCTTTTTTGTTTTCTATTTTAGTTGTCTCGTCTGTATGCAAATTATTTTTGGCAATGGCTCTTCAGCAGAAGGTCATTGCTCTGTACCTGACTCTCTAACCTTGATCATTTTCATATGTGCTTGAGTTCTTTGTGTCAGTAACTGGCAAAACCTTACAGGAATGAACATACAGAAAGTATTAGGATGTTGCTAAAGCAATCTGATTTTCCTAAATATATAGGCTTTATATTAACATGCAATCTTGAAGTATTTATCTACTTCCACTCAAGAACACTGTGATGGACAAGACACTGTCTTACCCCTGAAGGAGAAAACAGCCACTCACTTGAGCCTATGGGAGTGCTACTCCAGCATCCAATCACCTTTCAGAAGGTGGAAGGGAATGTTGGAGGGAAGCACAGCAACAGTTTAGTTCCTGTCTGCCTCAAGGAGAGTGCAGAAGGAGTTAAGGTCTGCCTCAGAGAGATCAGTGAGAGCTCAGCTCTGGCTCAGAAAAAGAATAGGCAGAGTGAAGGGGAACTCTGCTCAGTAGTGTTGCAGAGTAATTTAACTATCTCTGAGAGAAAGCAGAATATCCAATTGTTAGGTCTGTCTCTAGTAGGTTTGACTGTTACGAAAGGGCAAGCTTGTGTGGGTGGAATCCTATATAAGTGAAAGGATCCAACCTAGTGACAAGTCAGTAAAAAGCCTGTTTATTCTTAAAAGTAGCTGTGTTGGTCGGAAGCAACAGGACAAAGTTTGAGACTGGTGGTGCCTTTAAGATCAACAGTGTTTTATTCTGGGTATAAGCATTTGTGTGCATGTACACTTCTTCTCTGGGGTTAGAACCAAACTAAATTTTCCACAAGCAAAACTTTCCTGTCTTTTCCCTTCCACTGCAGCCTCTACTGATCCACACACAATGTTGCTTCTAGGTGACTTGAGGAACCGGGGTGTGTGTGTGTGTGTGTCTACAGTGTGAAGGGGGGAATTGATAGAAGTTGTCAGTTTAGTCTGAATCCAACTCTTGATATGGTTCAAACAGGAAACTGTGGGGTAGCATTGTTTTACACTGTGTAATCCCACTTTAGTGTCAGTGAGGAAGATGGCTGTAAATAAATGTCAGCAGTGATTTCCTATATGATCAATGGATTATTTCAGATGGCCTTAAATTGCCTGTTTACAGAACCTTGCCAAGATTTCATATCACCAAACCCAATGAAATCTTGACAAGGCTGTGTACTGTAGGAAGTACATTTTAAATAGTCAACTGAGCATATTCGAAATCCCTTTTTATAGTTTTTTAGTATTTTAAGCCAGTTTGGCATAGTGGTTAAGAATGGTGGACTCTAATATGGAGAACCAGGTTTGATTCCCTGCTCCTCCACATGCAACTGCAGGTTGACCTTGGGTCAGTCACATAACTGTTTTCTGAGAGCTCTCTCAGCCCCACCTACCTCACAGGGTGTTTGTTGTGGGGAGAGGAAGGGAAGGAGATTGTCAGCCACTCTGAGACTCCAACTGAATGGCAGGGTAACAATTAAGTCTCCTCCTCATCAGGTTGGACTAGATGACCCTGGGGGACCCTTTCAACTCTATGATTCTATGATTCTCAGTAACAAATTGGCTTGAAATCTTTTGTTGCAACATGAATTGCAAGTTATTGTAACATGGCTTATTTATATAGGTTTGTTTGACTAAGAAACAATCATTGGCAGAAGATTGCATTACAACTCAAAATCCTGCAAGGCCTTAAAATCTATTCCCATTTATCAAGACAAAAAAAGAAAGCACAGTATCATTCCCTTCCACTGTCTACATCATGTCAGATACAACCAAACACTTTTAAGGATGTGCATTTGGAATGTAACAAATCAAAACCTAATCCGAACAAACCAATTTAAGAGCCTTGGAAGTGTAAGTAAAAGCAATAAAATTTCCTTTTACTTCGGATGCAGATACAAGCAAACACTGAAGCCAGGCTGCACCCTCAAAACAATATTTGGACCACTCCAAATGACACATCACCACAAGTTTCTACTTTCAGTATCACCAACAGGCCTGTATTTCAAAGGAGGTTTAAATAAGGAATTGGAACAATTCTATGCCATCTGGACTGGGAAGCAACATATATCCTTTCAAAGGGAGAGTTCACTGAACATGGGGGTGTATGAAGTGTGGTGGTCCAAACCTTATTTTGCAGAAGGCATGGAGTCATTCAATTTTTTTTTCAAATATCCTTTGAAATACAGGCCTGTCAGTGGTACTCCAAATAGAAGCTTCTGGGGCCAGAACCAGTGTTTGGACTATATGTCTTCTTGCCACGGTATGTCTTCTTGCAGGGGACAGTGGCCACAGCACGGTGATGTATCATTTAGGGTGGTCCAAATATTATTTTGGGGGTGCACCTGGAGCAAAGAGTCTAGGTCAGGAGCTAGTCCAGAATTCACACAAGCAGGATAGGCTCCAAAGCACTAGCCACAGAGTCAGTAGTACAGTGACATGTTGCTTCCCCACCTAAGAGCTCCATTGTTTGGTCTTTATAGGTATGTTCCTAAGGGTCTAATTTGCAGCCAGCTGCTCAGGAGTAATTCTGCAACTATTCAAGCAGCTGGCATTAGAATACTCTGCTTGCAGCCAGAACTTTTCTAGTTCTGCTTGCAGCCATTGTGAATGTGGGTGATGCAGGAGGACTAAGAACGATCAGTTTAGTGTCACCTGTAGGCTCAGGGCTGGAGATTGTCAGTGGCTCTGCACCAGCTGTTGACTGTGAATCCTGATCAACCTGCAGTTTGTCTTCCTGCTTGCTGACTCAGAGAGACAGTTTAGTGTAGTGGTTAAGTGTGCAGACTCTTATCTGGGAGAACCGGGTTTGATTCTCCACTGCTAGGGGTTCTGGCACCCCTAGGCAGAGACCTTCCCCCCCCGCCAATTATTGTGGATACCAACATTTTGCAGAAATTTAAAGGTGACTGTGAACAAATAGCTGGCCCACATTTTCTGAAGAAGCTCTGCATTGATACAATATGGGCAAAAATAGATGCAGGGTAGGGTTGCCAGGTCTGTGTTGGAAAATACCTTGAGACTTTGGGGGTGGATCTGGGAGAGGGCTATGATGTGATCTGCTCTGAGCCTGTTTGTAGGGAGAGTGGAATATAAAAATCTAAATAAATACTTGGAGAATATAAATATTGGAGAATAAATATTATTGGAAAATCCTTTTCTCAAGGTACTGCTTATAGTCAAGATTAATAGGTGACTCTCCAAAAGACTGTTCTTTTTCTCAATGTATAACAGGCATAGGCTTCACCCAATCTACAACTTCCCCTTTTGCAACAAGGAATAATTTCTTTAAGGTAAGAGTAAGATTTACATTTCTTTAATGTAAGAGTAAGAGCATTTACACAGAGAATCTGAACTGGATACTACCTATTTGCAGTGGTTAATTAATTGAACCTTTTTAAAAGCAAAAAAGATTGGGTGATAACAGAATGAGTGCAAATAACATATTTCAAAATACTGTGTAAATTTCAAAATGTGAACCTTGTCTGGAGACCAATAATTAAGCAAATAAGAGAACATTAGTTGGCTAATAATTTTGCCCTCATTTTATTTGCTGTGATTGTTGAAGTACAGCAACAGTGATTGTGTTAAATGTTCTGTGTTGGTGTAATTTCTCTGGAATTGTTTCTTTTTACCATTGGGTGAAAAAGGCCCTATGACTGCCATGTGAAGTCAGCCCCCTAAAATCCATTGTGTAAGCAACTAAACTCCCTTACTTTAGTCAGTTCACCTAGTCATTCTAAAGCTACCAAAAGATTCCAATACCTACTCTCTACCATTCCCAAAGACTGTTAGGGCAACTTAGCAGAAATCAGACAAACAGTACATAGTGTATATTCTCTCTCTCTCTCTCTCTCTCTCTCTCTCTCTCTCTCTCTCTCTCTCTCTATATATATATATATATATAATCTGAATTCATGTAAAAAGAAGGCATTTGAAAAATAACGTGGGCGTGAAATTAGTTCGCTGCTCCCTAGTTATTTCAAAAACAAATTCTCGCCATATTTGCAAAATCATATTCTAGTAAGGACTTACAATGGCAAATGAGCGCCTTTGCCTGGATGGAAATCAAATAACACATTGCTTCAGGTAGAGAAATCAAGTACGATCTGTAAACCAGTAGTGCCACCTTGAGGGATAATACGGAGGCAATATGCTACAAATTCAAATCACACGAATAAGTTTATAAGTGGTTTTGTCTTGTTTTTTTAGTCTACAAAGACCATTTTCAATTCTTTTTTAGGCTGCCGAGGAAATTAGAGATAACTTGTTCCCGTAACTGATGCCTTTCTAAAAGTAGTTTAAGCCGCCTAGCCATCTTTTAAAGCGTGGTTCTTCCCTCACTAGTTTTCAAAAAGAACAAAAAAGTTTTGAGTTAAGCGGCGTTTTTGCTGTTATTCATGGTATACGCTTTCGTGTGCCTCGCGAGAAAAAGCGAAGTTAGTCTCTCCTCCAATCAGCTGCCCATCGGCGTATAAGGGTTGCCATGGAAACGGATGTCGCTTAGCAAAATTTCTGCTGTGGACGCACGCGAACGATTTCCCGGGGAAAGTTCTGAGTAAACGCCGGAGCAGCTTATAGCTCGCGCGTGGTGGGCCTACGGGGAGCATGGAAAGCAGTGGCGGTGGCTCTCGCTCAGGTTCTGCCGCTTCCAGACTCATCGACGTAACGAGCAACAAACAGTTGCTGCTCCCATCTGTCACTGCGGCAGTCTCGCTAGCAGCGGAGGTACGGACCAGTCCTGCGTTGCTGGTGGGCGGCCCAGTGACCGTCGAGTTAACAAGCAGTAGCTTGGGGGGGGGGGGAGGGGGGGTAGCGCCCAGCATTTGGATTTTCGAAGTTGTCGTTTAATGCTTTGGGTAGGAAATGGCTATTGCCATGCCTCTGTAGTAGGACTTCTGTGCTTCTAACACTGACAGAACACCACCAGACACACTGTATCGCAGCAGCACCCTTGATACAGAGTTGTTGAGGAAAGCTGCGTCTTGAATTTCTGCTGGATACACATTCCTTGAGGGCATAGAATCGCATTGCCAGGAAAATTATGTAGGACTGATTAGAGGATACAGGTAGGAATGCACTTGTAGTGGCTCAGAGGTGCCCTCTAGTTTTCTCTTGGCTTTCCAATTCCTTCTTGCAACACTTCATTGATGTAATTGAAAAGGTTCTGTGCTACACTAGTCAGTGTTGGAATTCTTCAGCTACACAGATTGCACCATTCTTCACTGTTACAGATAATTAACAATACTGAGTAACAGTTCTGAGGTGGGAGGGAATAGTGACCAAATGCGATTGTAAGTGCTCCAGCTGCCATGTTTACAGATTTCTGGTGCCTTACCTTGGTAAATCATAGCTTCTATTGTGTACCTATCTTTTTTTTTCTTTTGGAGATGGTTTAAAAATGTAAACGTGTTCTGGAGTTGCCATGTTTCAAATTTCAGTCCCCTTCTCAGGGTTTTTAGAAGTTAAAGACATAAACGGGGGCTGCAGTTATCAGGTGGCTTTGTTGCACATAAACCATTTCATATACTGCAGTTGGTGTTGTTTAATTTGTACTATTACACATAATGTATTGTTGACCAGTTAATCTCATGTGTTTTACCATTAACCGGAAGGCAAAAACATTAATGTCCCACGAACAGACAGTTATCTGTGATACTTTTGCCAATTTTTTTTGCTAATATTGAGAATATGCTTTGATCTGGATGTCAGTTATAACACAAATGCACCAGAAGAAAAACCTAGTACACTGACTGAGCTATTTATGGATCATTTTGACCCAGTTTCCATGATGGATGTGGACAAAATCCTGAGATCAGTGAAGACCACTCCTTGTATCCTGAATCCATGCCCATCCTATCTCCTAAAATCATGTAAGGAGGGCTACATCAACTAACCCTTAGCATCTTATCAATCAGTTACTAACTGAGGTCACTTTCACTTGGCCACTCAAAGAAGTCCATTACTTAAAAAACCATCCCTACAGACACATGATGTGGCCAGTTATCACCCCATCTTTAATCTACCTTTGCTGGGCAAAGTGATTGAGAAAGCAGTAGCAAACCCACTTTAAATCTTCTTGGATAACCTGCCCTAGACCTTTGTCATTCTGGCTTCAGGTGGCTCTGCTGGCTTCTGTCTATGTGTAGACAGAGGCTAAACCTTTTTGTTGCTCTTATTGGATTTATCTGTAGCCTTTTATCCTGCCTTCTTATTGAGGCTCCTGGAGGCAGAAGTTGGTATCAGGGGATGCATGCTTTTGTTGTTCAGTTGCACAGTTGAGTCTAACTCTGTTAAACTGGTTCAAAACATTCCTCACAGAGTAGACTCACAAGGTTGCTGTCGGGGACCAGCTGTCATCAGTGTGGGACCTATCTTGTGAGGTTCCAGAGGGCACGGTTGTATCCCCCATGCTTTCCAATCACTATGTAAAGCCCTTAGGACAAGTCATGTATAGTTTGGGGGTTGGTTGTTATTAATATGCTCATAATCTCCTCTAAATCTCCTTATCCAAATCTCCTGGTGATGCAATAGAGCTCCTGAATCACTGTCTGGCTGCTGTGGTTTTCTGACTGAGCGCATTGAGACTAAACCCTAAAACTAAAAAAAGGTAAAGATAGTCCCTTGTGCAGCATCACGACATTTTCATGGCGGACTTTTTAAATGGAGTTGTTTGCCATTGCCTTCCGCAGTAATCTACGCTTTACCCCCAGCGAGCTGGGTACTCATTTTACCGACCTTGGAAGGATGGAAGCCTGAGTCTACCCTGAGCCAGCTATCTGAACCCAGCTCCTGCCAGGATCGAACTCAAGTTGTGAGCAGAGCTTGAACTGCAATACTGCATCATCATCATCATCATCATTATTATTATTTATATTTGGTGAATCACCCTGTCCTGGTCAGCACCAGGCTCAGGGTGATGTACAACAGTAAAATCAGTTACATTAATAGATATAGATATATAATCAGTTACATTAAAAATTACAAACCATGATGGTGTCTTCAAAGTGCTCTTATTCAGTTATTGGATCACATCAGGGTAAAGTGCTCTAATTCAGTTATTGGATCACATTAGCAATCTGTGCCATGGGGCTCTTATCAAGAATAAAACTAGGAGACTCAAAATTGGCCACCAGCGTTAGGAAGATTATGGTAGTTCCATTGCCAAAATTGAAAAGCAAGGGAAAATCTGGGCCTAGGTGAGATAACTGAAGCTAAGGATCTCTGTGGCAGGCATAAATCAGAAAATAATGTTACGTATCTGAAAATTGGCCACCAATCTCAAAATGATGATGGAAGTTACTATTGTGGGTTAGCCAAACTCAGCAGAGCAAAGGGACTCTGAGAACTCTGAGGAAGAGAGGGTCAGCATACCTGACCCAAGCTCACAGTCAGGAGCAGAGGTACTGCAAGAGGGGCCAGATGTAGATTCTCAGGGGTCTGATGTAGATTCTAGCTAAGAACCAGTACACTGGCCCCTCAGCTTCCCAACACTGGGCTGGCAACAGAAAACCAGTTGCCAGTCAGTGCATCCCCTCATCACTAAAGCCTTGGGAATGCTGTTAGTCAAGCCCGAAGGCACAGTGCCCATATAGCAGCACAACACTAGTTCAGTTTCAACAAGAATGAGTGCTTGTAGGAGCAGGACTGAAGCAGCTGGCATGTTCATGATGCAATATGGGTGGTTAGCAGCACAGGACTTAAAAGCAGCAAAGAAGGCAGTGGATGTGTAGAAGCAATTTGTCTGTTGGCTACTGACCTTGCTGTCTGTGTTCTGAATTAGATTACCTTGTCTCTGACCTTGGTCTGTATTGTGGAAACCTTGTTTTTGGATTCTCCTTTGGACTTGAAGCTATGAGAGCTGCCTCACCAGTGCCTGAACCTCAGGGCTGTATTTTGACCAACCCTGATGTCAAGCAACTAACTCTGTGTGGTTACTGTGTGTCAGCAGACAGGACATTACAGTGCCAAAAATGAAGGGAACTGGGACATCCTGTACAAGGTTAACTTCACAACAGACAACATGTAATAAGAGAGCCTTTAAGCAACCTGCCATGTATCTCTAATACTCAGATCCCCAACCAGCCATGGAAGGTTACTGGATGACACACACTTAGCCAGACCTACCTTACAAGGCTGTTGTGAGGATAAAATGGAGGACAGGAGAACAGTGTAGCTATGGGTCCCCTTTGGGGAGAAACCCCAGGGCATGGTATATGTTATAAATCCAATTTTAATGACATTGAAAAGATTACATCATTTGTCAGATAGCAAAATAGCCTTTAGAAAGAGCTATTAGATCTTCTATAGCACAATAACGATTAACAATCCAGTGTCTGAAGGAGCTGAGAGTTGTAACTTCTATTCCACACATATAACCATTAAAGCAGATTAATGTGCCATTACCATGCATGTAAAGTGTGGGGGGGGGGGAAGGGAGAGGTTGCTTTATTTTGCTGTGACACCTTAACTACCACTTCGCAAGATCTAGCTGAGCTGGGTGCAAGGAAAGGAAGAGAGAAAAGCTAGACTATTATAGAAAATGACCTTGGTTAGCAGGCTGCAAGACAACAGATTGTAGCAGCCATCAATCAGGGTGGCTTGTCTTGCTCAATTGCTAGATTAGTTGATCAGGGATCATTTGTAGAAAAAAGGGGTAGGAGCTCAGTAGCATATTTCATTTGCATATGCCTAGAATCTTTTTGCAGTGGGAAGAGAACTCCCTACTGCATGCAGACCCTGGCTGGAGGTTTAGGAGCTGCGCTCCTGTGAGCTCCTGCTGAATTCAAGCCCTGGGTTTAGTATGATCTGTTAGGGAAGTTTGCTTCAGTCTTGGAGAAAGGGAAATCTAGCCAATAGCTGAGTACCTTTTATTGTGCTTAGGCTTTTCTATGCCCCTAGTGCAGTGATGGCTAACCTTTTCAGCTTGGTGTGTCGAAAATCGGGAAAAAGTGTAGTCTTCCTCGGGTCACGTGTCACTTCACCGTGTCACTTCAAGAAATATCAATAATTTGATGATATTTGCAGCCCCAATAAAGAAAGAGGGTTGCCAAGTCCAATTCAAGAAATATCTGGGGGGTTTGGGGGCGGAGCCAGGAGACTTTGGGGGTGGAGCCAGGAGACATTGGGGTGGAGCCAGGAACAAGGGTGTGACAAGCATAATTGAACTCCAAGGGAGTTCTGGCCATCACATTTAAAGGGACAGCACACCTTTTAAAATGCCTTTCTTCCATAGGAAATAATGAAGGATAGGGGCACCATCTTTTGGGGCTCATAGAATTGGACCCCCTGGTCCAATCGTTTTGAAACTTGGGGGGGTATTTTGGGGAGAGGGGGATCCCCTGCCCCCACCTGGGGATTGTAACCCTGCGGGAAAGAGTGTATCTTTTTTTCTTCCCGCCTTTTCTCCTCCAGCGCTTGCCAAGGGAAGCCAAGGGGGGGCGACCCAATGCTCCCCTCCCCTTGCTCTTTTGCAACCCACACACAGCCCCCATCGCCCACCCCCTTCCTCCTCTTCCAAGCTGAAAAGGGCAGCTTGTCTTTTAAATCTGAAACCCCGCCTCCGGCAGGCGGCCATGAGAAAGAGCGAGATGCAAAGTGAGAAAGATCATGTTGGTTGCAAAAAAAAAACAAACCAGGACCGGGTGGAGGAGGAGGATGGGGGGGGGCAGCCCCACAACAGGCCCAAGAGCGACGCCCCCTCGGGCATTGCACCCCACACACACTGCTGCAATGCCATTTCTGCCTCCCCCCCCCAGCCGCTCCGTGCAAACAAACGGAAAAAAACACGCCTGCCTTGCTCCTGCATTTGCAAAGCCCTGGCATTGCAAAGGCGCGACCCGCCGAGGAGGGCACTTCTTTCCCCCCTCTGCCTCTTTTTTTGCAATGCTCTTTTTTTCTTTCTTGCTGTACCCACCTATTTCCTCAGGCCCCGGGGAGGGCGGGAAAAGGGGGTTGCAAAGCTCGGCCCTGTTGCGAGGAGGAGGAGGCGCGTTTGGCTGCCTCTGCTTTGGGTGGGGGACGGGTTGCGCCAGGAGGCTGTCTCCTCCCACCCCCAGGTCAAGGCGAGGTGCTGGCAGCGTCGGCCAACCTTCCCTCCCACCCCCACCCCCGGCCTGGAGCCGGGGAAAGAGGCGGCGGCTGCGGCCCGCTGCGCTGCTGCTGCCTCTTCTCGCCTTCATCTTAGCAGCTGCTGCTCCTCCGAGACAGGCTCAGCAGCCTCCGAAGGACTCGCGGCTCGCCATGCTCCTTGGTTTCCGGTGTGTCAGCCAAATTGCCTCGCGTGTCACCAGTGACACGCGTGTCATAGGTTCGCCATCATGGCCCTAGTGGCTGCAGCCAGAACTGTATTAAATTGAAAGATGTTGGACTGGATGAGGCATGAGGCTGGCTTCAAGGGCCCTCCAGTGGACTTTAGCACCCCCTCCCCCCACTTTTAATTTGTATTTTTAATGTGCATGTATGAGTGTGCATCTGGAAGTCATAATGACCCCTGGTGACTGAACCCTACTGGGGCATGGAGGATATTCAGGGAGGTGTCTGAATAAAGTCCATCCCTGCCTTCTGACCTCTGGTATTCCAAGGTCTCCCATCCAAGTACTTGCTAGAGTCAACCCTGTTTAACTTCCGAGTTCTGATGAAATTCGGCTTGCTTGGGTTATCCAGGTCAGGACAGCCCTCTCAAGTTTTGTGTCCCCCTCTGTTGGCAACCCTGTCTGCCTTCATATTCTTGTTGCCCTGTAACTTGTAAATTTTGGCAACTCTGGGAAATTCTCTCTGGTCTACAGACCCAGATGGACTTTCTCAGAGAAAGGGGGAAATTATGTGCTTTTATAATACTGTATATGAAAACATAGTCACTTTTATCCTATAATTTGAAATGTAATAATTTACTTTTTTTCTTTGAAATGTAAAACAGGATTTTAAAAAATAAGATGGTTTGCTCTGGCCTTGATTTCAAAGAGTTTATTAAATTAGAAAGTTGTACATTAGTGAAAAGGTACTATTGAAGACACGGTACATTAGCCAGAACAAATGGAGAGTGGGTGGGAGGGTGGTTATGGTTCAGCAATGTTATAAAATAGTTCTAGGGTTGCTGTTATGAGTCTGTTGCTGCTTTGTAGCCACATATTATTTGACATAAGTATCCCCATCAAAACATAGCTGTGGGGCAGCCAGGATGCTGCGAGTTACAAGATAAACTCAGAGGTGAAGAAAGGTAGAACCCCTCCTAATGCTCAGTGATAACTGTGTAATTGGGAGTTGAGAGAATATTTCTACTTGAAATCATGGTGTCCATGGCCAGTGATGATGTGTTATGCTGTAAGCATGGTTAGTGCCCCGGGCAGTGCATCTGCTTTTACCCGATACATTGCTGGGAGGGAGGAGGGAGGGATAAACTGAACAGATGGACATATCTGAATTTGCTTAATTAATGTTTAGTGTAGCTTGCTCTAATCCTTTTTCTCTCAGACAAGGAAAGGTAGCCACTACTAAAAAAAACCTGTTGGAACTCAGTGGGAGGGAATAAAAGGAACGAGATCTATCCCTAGCTTTTGAAGGTCTGGTTACAGATTAGTGCGCTTGGTTCACTGCCTCATTTCAGTACAGTACTTAATTTCAGCAACTGCCATGTCTTGTAAACTACAAAGTCCTGAAGATTAGTTTCAATTATATTTAAGTTCAGCTTGGTTATTAAAGCTTATCTTCATAAATTCAAGGACTAAACTGTTTCTTGTTAAATGCTGCAGAAGGGAGTATTTATCCAAGGTTTTCCCCTTTTCTGTTCTTTATCTTTCATCCAGCTCAGAGCTTTGATCTAAAGTTCAGAGAAACTCAAGAATATTGCTGTTCAACTTTGCTCAGAGGGTGTTTCCAAATGATCTATGTATGTGTGTGGGAGGGAAAGAACACAAGCTGTGTGTAGCCATTGCACCTGTATAGCCTCTTCTTAGCACCTCTAGTGCAATACCCTTGGTCTTTTTAATAGATTTTTGTGTGTGGGGGGGGAAGGGGGGTAGATCCATCTGCAAAGATCACTTCCTCACCTTAGCATTTTCATTATGTCATGTTTGTTTTGAAAGATTTCACAGGAAAGATATATTCTTCAGCTGGTTATTAATAACGCAAATTATAATTTCAAGTTACGTACTAAGCCCAAAGTAAAAGTTAGACTGTTGCCGGACAGGGGATCTTTGAAGTATTTAGTATGCTGACTAATACACAGGAATTGTTCTAATCTCTGGTTCTGCGGGCCCAGGTGACGGACTTGAGGAGTTGATATGGGTAGCATAATTAACACAAGGAGTGCTGTGCAAACGTATACCATTTTCACTACCTTTTCCTAAATAATGCTTTTTTGCTTTTTTTGCATTTTAAAATCTATTATAATTGTTGTATCTTTTGAAAGAATGAAGGCATGGTACTATTTTGTATTGATGCTAAAGGTAGCCAGCATAAGGATTTTGTGGCAGATGTCTTAAATTAATTTTTTTTTCACTAATGTAACAATAAGAAATAGTAATGAAATAAATCCTCACACTATTTACTGGGTGTTTTCGCACTCACCTTCAGCCGGCGCCGCGACCCTCTTGACGACGGAGGATCTGTGCTGATTTCCCACACGAAGCGCTGGAGCAACCAGAAGAGCCGCCAATTTCCGGCGCGAAGCCCGCTCAAACGTAAATCGCCAAGAAGCAGGAAAACGCTTGAGCGGGCTTCGCGCCGGAAATTGGCGGCTCTTCTGGTTGCTCCAGCGCTTCGTGTGGGAAATCAGCACAGATCCTCCGTCGTCAAGAGGGTCGCGGCGCCGGCTGAAGGTGAGTGCGAAAACACCCACTGTGTCAGCCTTTACATAATTGTTTTGGAATATTGACTTTCACCTACCTTCACTTTTTTTTTTGCTATTAATTAGGTCCTAGATCAACATAAAATGCTGAAAAATGAAGTAGAACAGAGAGACAAATCATCTACTGAAAGGTAAGAATTAGAGAGAGACCTGTGATTGGCAGGGCTCATTGCAAGATGGAGGGAGGGTTTCACTAAATCTGTCTGGGGTACCTGTGATTGCATTAATATATTCTTCAACTAGGAGAAGAGATAAAGATGAATGAGAAGCAGGTGCCTGAGATAGCCCTTTTTTTAGCTGGGGTGGGTGGGTCATGGAAAATTTGGGGGCAGGTGGTCAGGGCTACAACTGAGCCAGCTCAAAGACCGATTGACTTTGTGATCATTTTGCTTGTAGGTGTGAGGCTTGCTGATTTACCATGCCATCCTAAGCAGAGCTATACTCCACTGAAATGAAAGCTCTTAGAAAGATATAACTCTGTTTAGGATTACATTGTAGTGTACCTTAAGGAACTCTAAGTCTAGAAATACCTAAAGACAGGACTTGGAAATTTCCGGGTATTCAGCTATCAATATTTCTCCCCTTGTGTTTTTTGCTCTGCAGAAACAAAGAAAGACAAGAGGCACAAAAGGTTAGTATTGCTATCTGATAAGTTTCTTTGTCTTACAGGGAAAAACAAATCCCAATAATGGTGTGGCTGTTATTCTAAAAAGACTATATTAGGCATAGCTACCTTACCACCAAGTGACTCAAGCAGTTGTTTAGGGTACCAACTAGACATGGGAGTACCGCTTGGGAGGTGGTGATGGGTTTAGCTCATACTGGATGTTACTCAGCGTGGTCCAAGTCAACTTGCCTTGAGGCTCATTTTGCCTTGAGGCACAGGCAGGGCTCATTTTGTAACAAGAGCGCCTTTGCATATTAGGCCACACGCACCCTGATATAGCCAATCCTCAGAGCTTACAGGGCTCTTCTTACAGGGCCTACTGTAAACTCCAGGAGAATGCAAAGGAACTCCTACTACAAAATGAGCCCTGGACACAGGAGAGGATTCATCCTCCCCCCGTTCCTCATGTGCCACTTTTACCCAGATCCAAGGTGTTGAAGGAACCTTGTGATGTATACATAAACACATGAAGCTGCCTTATACCATTGGTCTATCAAGGTCAGTATTGTCTACTTAGACTGGCAGCAGTTCTCCAGTTTCTGAGGCAGAGGTAGATGTATCTTGCATACTTAATTGTTTTAGCTGGCAATGCCAGGGATTGATCCTGGAACCTTCTGTATGCCAAGCAGATGCTCTACCATGGAGCTATATCCCCTCTCCAAGGTCTATCAAGATCAGTATTGTCTACTCTGATTGGTTGCAACTCTCCAGAGTCTGGCATAAAAGGCTTTTACATCACCTCCTACCTAATCCTTTTTTAAAAAAACCCTGGAGATGCCAAGGATTAAGTCTGGGACTTTCTACATACAAAAGGGTTACATGGCCTTAAACTTCAGTGAGGATGGAAAGAGAGGAGGCATGCTGTCCCTCCCCACATATCTCACTCCTATAGAGCTCCAACACAATGCAAGCCGCCCCTGCATTCCATTGGAGTTGATGGGAGTGCAGCAGCATGGGAAGGAATTCTGTACTGCTGCTTTATGACCATTTTTTATTTGTAATATATATAGACAAATCTGGTGCAAATACAACTATCTGCTTACCCCTTTTCTTGTGTTTATTACCTACAGATGACATTAAATAGCTGTCTCTTGATTATTGGTTTTGTAATATAGAATTATTCAAGCAAGTATGTCACTGTATATCACGATGGCTATGTTTCCTATGGCTATGTAACCCATCCTGTTTAATAGGTACCAGAACTCCCTGTAAAGCTGGCGAGGGTTTACCTCCAGTGCAGTTTACTAACCCTGTGTCTGATGAAAGTAGTTTTGCCTCTAGTCATGTATGACTAGCTTTGATAAAAAAAGAAATATGGTCTGGGTAATTTTCTTGTCAGAGAGTTGTATAGAGTTATGACTTTTCTTTGAAATGTGTTCAGCTCTCTTCATAAATCTGAGTTGTGCAACTTCTGAGCTTTCAAAGGCATGAAGGGCATCTGAGCACGTCTCCTCCTTTGCACACATTTCCGTTGCTCGCAGTGCCAGACTGTAATAGAAAATAAATCACTGGACAATCTCCCTCTCTCTTTACTCTGTAGGATTTCCTTTGCATTATTTTAAAAGTTTTTTTAAATTAAAAAATATGATTTGGTGGGTCCATTAAAGCAATATGGAGATATATGGAATTAGATGAGGGGAGGCAGGGAGAAATTGGAAAGGAAAGGAAAGGTCCCCTGTGCAAGCAGCAGTTATTTCTGACTCTAGGGTGATGTTGCTTTCACAACGTTTTCACGGCAGACTTTTTACGGGATGGTTTGCCATTGCCTTACCCAGTTATCTACACTTTCCCCCCAGCAAGCTGGGTACTCATTTTACCGACTTCGGGAGGGTGGAAGGCTGAGTCAACCTCGAGCCGGCTACCTGAAAACCCAGCTTCTGCCGGGGATCGAACTCAGGTCGTGAACAGAGCTTAGGACTGCAGTACTGCAGCTTTAACACTCTGCGCCACGGGGCTCTTAACCTGTCTATAAATGACACTTGGGCAATACCAAACATCTTGTTATGATGTACCAAGAAAGCAAAGGTGTAAGTAAAACCATGGAGATATGATTAGCGTACCCTTACCTCCTACCCTGTATATATGGATAATACCCAGAATATGTAATGAGCTATTTTAGTTTGCACATGGGTTTCAGCCATTAATGGCAAATAGATACATCCAAAATTCACATTTATGATATAAATTAAGTATATAAGGTTAGTATGGTGGTTTTTCCAGCATGGAGAACAATGGGAGACTGATAGGCTCCATGCTGTGGAACCCTACCATAGATCTGAAAACAAACAGGCTAGGTAGTATCTCTTAACAGGTACATTCAGGCTTTGTCTCTTGGTGCTTTGCAGTCCTATATAATACTTGTTCCACTAAACTGAATGTAACTCATCTGCCACTCATTGCAGCTTATCGGAGTTTCTTTAAATAACAATTTTTGCTGCCTTCTGATGACCGCAAAACTTGAACTTGTCAAAAATCTGGCTGCAATACATGGCAGCTAGGCTTCATTAGTTTCTGTGGGCCACAGTTTTTACAGACAGACAATTGTTTAATTTGTCTGGGGCAGACTTTAGCTGCCTTTGCTCACCTGCTGCTAGTGTTTCATACCGAAATGCAACAGAAGAAACCACTAGAAAGATACTTTACATGGATAAATGAATTGCTGTCTGTCAGTTAATTATAACAGTATTAAGTAGAAGCCTTTTACCTTCTATGCATTTATTAGCTGCCTCTTAGATAGTCTCTCTCATGGATCTTGATGAGTGCATCTCTGTGAAAATGGAAATGGCTGGAAAAGAGTGAAGATGTGCACCTTTGTAGGAAGTCCAGCTCCTGAAAAGGGCCTAGAAGCTTCATGAGATGTTTCCCAGTTCCCCCTTTTCTACTAGAAATATATTAGTTGTTTTTTAAACTACCTCCCTAAATGTATTTGTAAAGAACAGAGTAGGAAGATTTGTCAGAGGTAGTATTCATGTTTAATGGTGACTTGTTATAGTTTCAGAAGTTCTGGTTCCATTAAGAAAACAAACAGGGTAGGTAGAATCTTTTAACAGGTACATTCTCTAATGGCTAGTTACAGGTAGAAGAAATAGGGTGGAATTCCAAGGACCTTATGGCCTTAGCACTCTACTGGCCTTTGATGAAACAGAATGATCTGCAGAAAAAAACAAGAGAGAAGCCTCAGTGTTCATGTGAAAGGAATTTGTTGATTATAGGATAATTTATTTTGTATCCCCATGTTCTCCCAGAAACCAAGTATAAGGCATGATACTTCCAGGGTCTTCCTTGTCACAAAGGCAGTTTGCTGAATTGTGTATCCATTAGATGACCATGTGCTGAGAATAATGTAGCATGAAAAATAATCCTTACTCAAACAATATTCTTTCATTTTGAGAAGTTCTGTATTAATCAACCTTGTCAGCTTAGCTATATGGTTCACAATTATTATTTCTAACATCTTGTAAGGTTAGTAGAACAAGTTGGTGCCCCTAAAAGATTGAGACTATTATACACATGTAACCTTGTTGCCAATTGAACTCACTTTCACTGAGTGTTTTATAGGCACAAATAAAATGAATGGTTTGTTTATTACAGATGAAAATTAGTAATGAGTAAACTCATCAGCTCGATTTGGAATTGTGTTTGTCAAACCAGTTCCCAAATAATTGAAAAATGTAGTTTCCAAGGTTCCAAACATCTATACATGTTTTCAGTATGTCTGATATCTGGAGCCCATCAAACTATTTTCTAGGACCCCTGGTACTTGAGATTTAGCAGTTCATCATCCCGTGGGCCAGGGAAAGTGGCGACAGCTCAGATCATGAACTCAGCCAAAGAACTGCTGGGGAAACAGTTTGATTCAGAACACTTGGTTTGGTTCAGAACTAGATAATAGTAAGTTTTGGGACAGTAATACTAATTTAATATTTCAATGAATTATGACCTCTTATCTGGTAATGCTTTTTTGCCTTTAACTGCCACACAAGAGGCAAAAATTCAGCAAGTAAAGCTTTCTCCAACACTGCATGGGTATACTGGGAAAAGTTTTTACTAATATTTGTCAAGCATCAAAACCAAAGTAGATGCTTTTGATCTGTTGAGGCTGGGTGAGTGGGCGTCAACGTGGCAGATGAGGTTCAATGTGGCCAAAGTAATGCACAGTGGGGCCAAAAATTCCAGCTAAAAATACAAGTTGATGGGGTGTGAACTGGCAGAGACTGACCAAGAGAGAGATCTTGGGGTCATAGTAGATAATTCACTGAAAATGTCAAGACAGTGTGCGATTGCAATAAAAAAGGCCAACGCCATGCTGGGAATTTTTAGGAAGGGAATTGAAAACAAATCAGCCAGTATCATAATGCCCCTGTATAAATCGATGGTGTGGTCTCATTTGGAATACTGTGTACAATTCTGGTCACCGCACCGCAAAAAGGATATTATTGCATTGGAAAAAGTGCAGAAAAGGGCAACTAGAATGACAAAAGGTTTGGAACACTTTCCCTATGAAGAAAGGTTAAAACGCTTGGGGCTCTTTAGCTTGGAGAAACGTTGACTGCGAGGTGACATGGTAGGGGTTTACAAGATCATGCATGGGATGGAGGAAGTAGAGAAAGAAGAACTTTTCTCCCTTTCTCACAATACAAGGACTCGTGGGCATTCGATGAAATTGCTGAGCAGTTGGGTTAAAACGGATAAAAGGAAGTACTTCACCCAAAGTGATGATTAACATGTGGAATTCACTGCCACAGGCGGCTACAAGCATAGCCAGCTTCAAGATGGGGTTAGATAAAAATATGCAGAGGTCCATCAGTGGCTATTAGCCACTGTGTGTGTGTGTGTGTGTGTGTGTGTATGTATGTATATATATATATATTTGGCCACTGTATGACACAGAGTGTTGGACTGGATGGGCCATTGGCCTGATCCAACATGGCTTCTCTTATGTTCTTATGCTGTACAGAGCCCTATTAAAAGAACAATGGAAACCTACCTGCCCTACCACCTTCCATCCTAATGCAGTTGGTACATGGAAGTCTTTACAAAATACAATTCAAATAGTGCATAATGTTTGAAGAAGGGAAAATAGTATATGCTTCCCTCCATTTTTGCTGTAATCTAGCAAAAGTGGATTACTAAAAAGACTTGGAAAACAGAAATGTTTGTATATGCTTTTCCATGGCAGAAACTGACAGGAATATCTGGAGAGAGAGAGTGTTCCCATGTTCCCAGAGTCATATGTCACTTCACTAAAAAGGCTTCCATTGTGCATCTGCTAAAAGTGGGTCTATCGATGATAAAGCAAAATTGGACTGTCATTGTAAACAGCATACCTGTGTTGAGCTCCCCACTCCCAGTATAATACTACTTACCTAATTTCTAATGTTGTTATACTCTACATGTAGTGGACTCGTGGGGGATCCCATCCTTCTCCTGAGTGGCAATGGCCCCCCACTTCCCCCCTGCCCTGCCCACACACATGAAGTGTCAGCATGTGTCTGACTAATGTAGTGGTGGCAAGGCAAGCAGTTGCAGTGAAGCAGGGGCAGTTCTTGCTAGGCTGCCCACCTGTCTCCCTCAAATGGCAGTCAAGGTTTCATAATATAGCGTTGCTGATTCTCAGAGTCCCCCAACCCCTGGCCACATTACATGCTACACTTTTGATTTTTGGAATTTTTCTGCAAACCTGGGGGCATCTCCTGGATCTTTAGAAAAAAATGCTCCTGTGACAGATTATACTAGGAAAGCAGGCTTTTAAAATACCACTCGTCTCAGAGAGTCAGGGAGTTCAGGAGTTAATCTTCTCTTGAGTAGAGACCTAATGTGGTTGATTGCTCTACATGCTATCTGATTGGCCAGCATCAACAGCTAGAGAAATAAAAACAGCTGTTCTGGAGGGGAAAAGGTATTTTGCATTTGGTCTTTCATCAAAGAGTTGGTTTCTGAAGGAGAAGACATTTGGAGTCAGTATTTTCTGATAGGGGATAGTCAGAAAGATCCTTCTGAAGAGGAGAGGCTCCTTTGTCTTTACTACAATTTAATTACTCAGAGATAATTCAGATTCACAGTCATGAAAGCTACAAAACTGCTTTACTCAGACAATATTACTGGAAATAGATTTGGCAAGAGTTGATTGACACAGCTGGTGTGTCCATTAGGCAACCGTAGGTGGCTGCCTGAAGCACAGTTGGCAGTGGTGCGGTTTGCACAGTGCCCCCCACCACAGACTGCCATAGCTCCGCCTCCCACACCATGATCTTTTTCACACAGCCTAAGTATTCCGGTATGGCAGCTGGTCAGTTACTGAACAGTAACGGGTTTCTGTTGGCATTTCAGACAGACCCGATTCAGTAACTGGCTGCTACCAAAATACTCTCACCTTTTCACACAGTCCCGCAGCTGTCCCGGTAGTGAGGCATGCCTGAGTCGTTACTAACAAAGAGCAGCTTCTTCCACTTTTCAACCCCTCCTTCCGGGTTGAAATCGCTATGGGGCGCTGTGTGAAATGTCCAGTATCTAACCCGGGAGCAGTTTTCGCGCCCTTTTTCGCCCGCCGGCGCACGATCTCCGGCTTTTTTTTGGGGGGGGGATGTCGGCTAAAATCGCTATAGCGCTATAGTGACATATCACAACAGCATCACCATAGATCGTCGCCGCTGAAACTTGGTAACTTATCTCAATGGAGCCTAGCCATCTTTATGGTGGTGCTGTTGTGATACGACGCTATAGCGCTATAGCGATCTTTGCCTGATGTTCCAAAAAAAAAAAAATAAGCCGGAGATCGCGCGCTGGCAGGCGAAAATGGCTGGCGCTGGTGGAAGCGAGATAAAAGCAGAACAGTGTGAAATGGCTTGCTTCAATCATGGAACCCTACTGGGAAAAAAAAACATGTGTCTGAAAACTCCCATCCCTGTCTCGGATTACTGCAAGGCGGCACAATACCGACTCCCTTCCGGCTTCCACTGGTAAGTGTGAAAAGGGCCATAGTCTGTGCTTCAAGCTTGAAATACAGATGCAGCATGGGAGGCAGAGCTATGGCAGTTGGTGGTGGGACACACTGTGTGAACCGTGTCACCATCAGCTGAGCTCACTCTCACTGGGGACAAGGAGGGGGGGAGTGTGCTGGGTAGGGGTGGGGAGGGGTGCCAGCGCTGTTGACTGGGCAGTTAAGGCAGAAACTCCCAATCATGCCAGATAGGAAGGGGAGAGAAGAATAATTCCTGCCAATGAATAGGGCTTGCTCTGAGGAGAACCTGGGTCAGGAGTAGAGAGAGATTAAGCTTTGGACACCCTCAGGAGTTACTTGGAAGTTGTAACATCTGAAAGGAGAAACCAGATTTCTAAGGGGAGAAATCTAGGAACCATAAGCAAATGCTGTTCTTCAGAAGAAACATAAGAACTGTATTAGGGCAGAACTAAACTACAATTACATTATCTTGAATGTTCTAAGAATTTCAATCTGTATATATTATAAAGTTTTTACCTCAGCAATCTCAAAACCTTATCTCCTACACACACACACACACACATCCCCTGCCTGTTAAATAAAAATCTTTATTTTGTTTTTGAAAGTTAAACTCCCTGAAGTGCCATTTCAATAAGGGTTTAAATATAAGACAATACAGCTCCTGCGTTTTCCTTCAAGTTCCTGTGCTGAGTAAAAGCCTAAACCAATATTCTAAACAAAAGGGTGAGACAGTTTAAGTTTATTTGGATATAAATATATATACATACTACTGTAGGACAACTCAGTTACTGATGAGAACTGAAGTTTTGGCAGGAAAAATCTGCCCGAGAGTTGGGGAGATACAGGGGTCAGTATGTTTTGCAATATGGTATTGCTGATTCTTACTGATTCTCATTGGCAGTTGTTCTGCTCCTGGACTTCTGCTTTCCCCAGCTCAAGTGATCAATTCCTCACCAGTTGCTGCATGCAGCTCCCTCCAATTTCCCTTGTGGCTTTGAGATCTCTAAAAAAAACAAGACCAGGAAGCTGCAGTGGAAGTTGGAGAGAGCCGTGGGTCAAAATGCACCTGTGCAAAACTGGTGGGGAATCAATCACTTGAGCCAGGGAAAGCAGAAAAGCCCAAGGGCAGAGCAACTGCTAGTGAGGAATCAGTCCTAGAGTCACCATGTTAAATTTTTGATTTTTGGAATTTTCCTGCAAACCCGAGGAGATCCTGTGGTCTTTAGAAAAATGCTCCATACTCTGGAGTTTCTGATCGCCACAGGTGCTTAGTTCAAAATTAGGTATATGATGTTTCCCTACTAGTTATTCTGCTTGATTGGCTGCCAAGGACAGGGAAATGCTCAGTGTATGGATATCATGGTGTAAAAAGTACTATGTGTTGTGGAGACAGAGGTGAGAATTTGACAGAGTACACACAGTAGGTTTTTGGCAGGAGCCCAGTGTTCCTTATAACATAGAGTTCTAAGGCATGATGATGAATTTGCCAAGCAGCAGGTGGTGCCTGAGCACAAGTAACCACCAGAATGTGGTTCCAAGAGTAGGTTTCTAATACCATCCTAAACTGCTTGTGGCTTTAAAAGCAAGAGCCCAAAAGAAACAAAATGAGGAGAATATTTAACACCACAGTTATAGTTTAGAGACATTTTGGAACACCAATTTAATTGAGTTGTGGACTGAACGTTATGCTTTCTTTACTTAAAATGAAATCTGATGAGAGTGATAGCAATACTACAGTTCCACAGTCAAGTAAGATATGCTCCATGCATACTTCAAGGCATGTATAGGCAATGATCTTTGTTTTTGGAACTATGGTGCTGTAAAAGCACCAAAACTTGAGGAAGGAGGAAAACATGGCAAAAAAACTAGTTGGTTGAGTTATATTCCCTTAAGGAATATTTGGCTGTTGAAGAAGGCAGATATAAAATGTAACTCTCCTGGAGGCATCATAAATGTGTGTGTCTGATTTTGGTTTTTTGATCAGAAAAGGTAATTTAGGTCAAGAGTTCTAGACATCTAGTGGCTGTAGATTTTTGTGGCAGCATACCTTCCCAAGAGATGTCCCTTAAATTGATCTGGCAGTTAAAGGCAGGTCACAGAATGGTGATATTATCAGCATGATATATTGCACTGTGAGATCATGACAGCATTCTTCAGCATTTCTTCTGGCGGAATCAAGGGTGAATTTAGCACATGTGCCTATATTTCCTTGATAGTATAGGTGCCGTAGTGGTATGTTCCTTCCCAGGCCTTTCTAGTAATGTTGAAACCCACAAGTCTTGTGGGAGAAGTCAGCATATGGCTTCACACATTGTAATTCTTCCCTTCCAACATTAGGAATCAAAGTTCATTTTAGGGAACCGGTCCAGTTCTGTTCGTGAACCGAACCAGCATTTTCTGGTCTGCCCATCCCTAATATGAAGTGTAATTCTAATGCCTTTCAACATCTTGTTCTCTATTTTTGAAAAAAAAAATTGATTTTACAATTTTGAAAATATGCAAGATATTAGAATATGAAAGATCCAGCCCCAGCTCCCCAAAGCATCTTGTACTTATAATGTAAATAAACAAATGTCCAAAGCTTTGTGTAACACAAAGCTTTGGACATTTGGTGGGGGTCACTATCAACTTGGTGGACACTTTCACTGTGGCCTCCATGCTACTTTATAAAAATGGGGCCAGTGCACACATGACTATCACAATTACTTATTTACTGTGGAGTACAAATAACTTCAAGAACAAGCCCTGAGCTTGGGTCTGATCCTTTTGTATAATTATATGAACAACACATGAAAAACAATCCTAGCCTTCCCTAATTTTGCAGTTATAGTTGCACTGTTTATGCCTCCTTACTGGGGTTAAATACATTTCTGTTCCAAAAATGTGTGTGACTTAATCTTCTTTAAACTAAATACTACAACAGTTGCCCAGACATCCTGTTAAAAGCTTATTTGGAAGACACAGCTTTGATTATCCTCACTTTCCTACTTACATAATTCTATCTTTATTTAAGATAATTGGATTTTGGGGAATAACTGCAGCCAGCTGTTCTCAGGGTGCAGAAGCAATACATGGGATTTTGAGGCATTAAAACTCAGCAAGATTCAAGCAATCACAAAATACCTGCCCTTTTCAACTACTTATAAAGTAATGGCAGCAAGAGTGGGCATAGCTTACCTACACATCATTCCAATTGTGTTTTGGTTATAGCTATTGGGGACATGCTGCAGGCCTGAAACGCACTAGTAATGTGATTTCAGAGGATTTTCAGCATTATAGGACCACACTTGTATGAACCTGTACAAATACCTGTGCCACAGCTATGTAGTTCTAAGAGATCTGGAGGATGGAAATGAACTGTGTTTCTGTCTCAGAGCAGTTTTATAATTATATATGTAATTCTGACTGCAGCCCTGCACACACTTAACTGAAAATGCAACCTACTGAATTTGCTGGCTGGTTTTTGAATTTAAAAAATGCATAGGCGTGAGCAGTCTGTTGCTCTGCTCCAGTTTTATAAAGGAGAAAACAGTACCTCTTGGATCTTGTTTGTTAGCATGCTCAATGGAAGAACAAATGCAGCTTCTTGAACATGGCTCTTTTGGAAAACTAAGTGAAGCAATTAATCTGAACCAGAATGAGTTCTGATCACCACTGGCTTTGATTGTATTTCTTTTTCTTTTAATCAGGGAGCTCATAATTATTTTACCTTGGATATTCCTGTTACCCGAGAACAACTGTCTCACTATCGGAATGCAGCAGAAACAGCCCGTAGTGAGCTTGCAGCACTCCTGGTGAAGTATGAATGCGCTCAGGCGGAAGTAGGTTTTGAAATAGATAACTAGCAGATGTGCCATTTTGCATGAACGTTAAGAACATAAGAGAAGCCATGTTGGATATATATATATAACAACATCTATTGGGTCCCCCTTGTCCACATGTTTGTTCACCCCCTCAAAGAACTCTAACAGGTTAGTGAGATAAGATCTTTCCTTACAGAACCCATGCTGAGTCTTCCTGAATAATTTCTGTTCATCATTTTTTGTTCTCTCTTTAATAACAGTTTCCACTTACTTTCCTGGTATTGAAGTCAGACTGACTGGCCTGTAATTTCCCAGATTGTCACATTCTCAGGGTGCAGGCAGGCGGGAATCCAAAGCCAGTCCAAGGTAAAGGTCCAGGAAGTCAAGCAGGGGTCAAGTCACCAAAGCAAAATCGCAAACTGGAATCAGAAGTCAGTGTCCAAAAGCCAAAGGGTCAGGGTGCCAAGGAATTCAGGCAGGTCAGGATCTGGAATCAGGAAGAAGCGTGGATGCAAGCCAGGAAATCGACTTTTTGCTTCCACAAGGTTAACAGGTCCTGGGTGGGAGTTATATGGGAGCCTCAATCAGCCTGCTCCCTGGGTGGCAGCGACTCTGCTAGAACTCAGGGCTGAGAGATCTGAAGCATTGGCATGCCTCATGCCTTCGCTCTGAAAGTTCTTTCCAGAGCCTACTTCGAACTCTTGAGATGGGAGGAGGAGAGCTTGGAGGAGATTGATTGTCAACAGCTGGTGCTGGTGCCTGGAATGTGAGGAGAGTGATTGATGGGCCAGCTGCTGATTGTTCAGCTGAGGAGCTGGTTGGCAGCTTTTCCAGGTCTGTTAACCCTTCCAGCTCCCCCTCATCAGGGCTCATGACAAGGATCTCCTCTGGAACCCTTTTTAAAGATGGGGGTGACATTAGCTACCTTCCAGTCCTCAGGAATGGAGGCAGATTTTAATGAAGGATTACATATTTTTGCCACAAAGATGCTTATTTTGCAACCTCCCAATTTTTTTTGACAAATTTTGTGGCAATATCTATGCCCCATTATCTAAATTCCAAAACCAGAAATCTCATTGACCAATGCAAACAATATTTAGATTAGAAATCCAGCTTAACAGTGTGTTTACTGAGGCATCTAGGTTATTTGCAAAAATAACAGGAGTTACAAGTTTCAAAGCTGCCTTGAGTCTTCATAGAATGGGCGGGAAATAAATCCAACGTAATAATAATAATCTTTACCTGACCATTTTGAAGGGAAAAAATACCACATATAGTTTTCAAAGTGCTTTGGCTGCATGGAATTACTAAGGGGCCATCCTGGGCACAGCATATCACTCAACGCTCTCCTTCTAGCCTGAGCAGTGAGTCCAGGTGAAGGAATGGTATACATGTATAGTGAAAAAAAGGGTCCACAGCAAAACTCCCACAGGGACACAGTGCTGGAAGCCATTGGAAAGAGGAGGGAAATGGAGGCCTCAGAAATGGTAGGAAGTGGTATGAAACAGGCTGAATGAGTCAAGTGTAATGGGTAGGGACTAGGGAGGAACTTTAGATGTCAGATCAACCAAAGAAGAAAAAGACTGCAGTTTTACACATAGTTCTGCTCCTTATATTTTGTTTATTTCAATGGGATGTACGTACTGTAGTTTAACTGTGTTCAGGGAAACATGAATAACTAAACAAAGGAAGAAGAGGAAGAATAATGAACTGATGGACATTTTGAAAGCTGTAGAGGAGGCACAACGTTTGGGATATAGTAGCTAAAACTACATGTATCAATAGAAGACAGGAGTTGTTAATAGAACACGCAATATCATGCGGCATCTTGTAAACATAGCCTTCTAGATGCTCTACTAGGTTTACAAAGAAGATCTCAGAGAGGTCTGAGGGAGAGCAGAGCAGCTCTGAGAGAAGCTGAGACAGCTGAGTTGTGGTAGCTGGGGAACTGCTGTTTGTTTGGTTGAGTGGGCTGAAGGTGAAGGTGATTGAGAGTGATTGCTGCTGATTGCTTAGGAGTGGCAGTGCTCCCCACCCTCTTTGCATTTTAAACTGCGCCTTGCCAAAGGCACGAGCTTTTGGCGAGAGCTAAAGGGCTCTTGGCCTGTAGCTCTTACCCTGCGGGCTCTGTAAGGACCGGGAACCCAGATCCCTAATTTCCTTGTTCTCCCAATAAGGTAAGTTGACCCTCCAGAAGGGGAGACACTTAAACAAACAGTATTTAAAGAGGACTGTATATATTTTTTTAAAAAAAGCTATCATGAAGGTAGAATGCCAGCAGGGGGTGGGGGCTTTCCAGTGTTTTGCACTGAGTGTCACATATATGACTATCTGCCCACAGGACAGAAGTCTTGAGTGTGTGCTTGATGCAAGGAGCCCCTGGTCCTCAGGGAACTAGTTTGTACCCTTGAGGCCGAGGTGACTGCCCTGGAGAAGCAGAGATGGTCAGTTAGGCACTCGGGGAAGACTCTAGGGGGCGTATTAGATGAGCCCCATTCTGAACTTGGCAGCCCCGTTGCTGCCAGGGAGCGTGAGGGTCGAGAGGGAACAGGGCACCATGCTGAGGATAAGGGGAATGCGCCCTCAGAAGGGACCTCTTCTTCAACTGGTGAGCGGGAATCCTTTCGCGCCAAGGAACCATCCCTGAGCAGAGAGGGGGGGGGTCTTGGTAGTTGGGATTCGATCCTTAGGCAAGTAGACAGCTGGGTGGCAAAACCATGTACTGACCTTATGGTGACTTGCCTGCCTGGTGCGAAGGTAGCGGAAATTACGCGTGTAGTAGATAGGCTGATAGACAGTGCTGAGGAGGAGCCAGTGGTCGTGGTGCATGTTGCGGGGAAACGATGCAGGGAAATGCAGTCGTGAGGTCCTGGAGGAAAAATTTAGGCTGCTAGGCGGGAGACTTAAGGCCAGGACCTCCAAGGTAGCCTTCTCAGAAGTGCTACCTGTTCCACGTGCAGGGCAGGAGAGACAGGCACAAATTAGAAGTCTCAATGTGTGGATGAGACGATGGTGTAAGGAGGAAGGGTTTAAGTTTGTTAGGCATTGGGATGCTTTTTGGAACAAGTGGGAGCTGTACAAAAGAGATGGTCTCCACTTGTCCCCAGATGGAACCAGGCTGCTGGCGCTTAAAATCAAAAAGGTGGCAGAGCAGTTTTTAAACAAAATCTTGGTGGAAAGCTGACAGGAGATGAAATGTATCCGGTTAGATTCCCTTCTAGAAATGCTTTGGGTTGAAATAGAGGACCCAAAAGAAAATGTAATTATGGGAGTTTGTTATCGCCCACCAAATCAAAAGATAGAGGACGATTATAATATGATGGAAGGATTAAAAATAGTGGCTAGATGTAAAAACTGTGTCATCATAGGTGATTTGAACTACCCACAGATTGATTGGGTCAATATGTGTTCTGGTTGAGAGAAAGAGATTGAGTTTCTTGATGCTCTCAATGACTGTGCTATGGAGCAGATGGTTTCAGAACCTACCAGGGGTGGGGCGATCCTGGATTTGGTCCTAAGTAATGCCCAAGACTTGGTGAGAGATGTAAAAGTAATCGCACCGCTTGGGAGCAGTGACCATAACATTATTGATTTCACCATTTGTATAAATAGGGAGTTGCCCCAAAAGACCGGCACAACCACGTTTAACTTTAAAAGGGGTAAATTCTCTGAGATGAGGAGGCATGTGAGGAGGAAACTGAAAGGAAAGATAAATACGGTCAAAACCCTTGGGGAAGCTTGGTCGCTATTTAAAACAATAATCCTAGAAGCTCAGATAAAATACATACCACAAGTTAGGAAAGGCACAAACAGGCATAAGAAAAGGCCTGCATGGTTAACAAACAAAGTAATGGAAGCTGTAAAAGGTAAGAAGGACTCCTTTAAGCGGTGGAAAATCAGTCCACGTGAGATTAATAAAAGGGAACACAGGCTGTGGCAAATCAAATGCAAGACTGTGATCAGGCAGGCAAAAAGGGACTATGAGGAGCATATTGCAAAAAACATAAAGAGCCGCTGCCAGTCTGTGAAGACAATACGGACTTTGATGGACCAAGGGTCTGATTCGGTATAAAGCAGCTTCATATGTTCATATATATATGTTCAACAATAAAAATTTCTTCAAATATATTAGAAGCAGGAAACCAGGCAGGTAGGCAGTGGGGCCCTTGTATGACCAAGGGGTCAAAGGATTAATGAAGGAGGATAGGGAAATGGCTGAGAAGCTGAATGCATTTTTTGCCTCTGTCTTCACTGTGGAAGACGAGAAGTGTTTGCCCGCTCCAGAACCACTAATTTTGGAAGGGGTGTTGAAAGACCTGAGTCAGATTGAGGTGACAAAAGAGGAGGTCCTACAACTGATTGACGAATTAAAAACTAATAAGTCACCAGGTTCGGATGGCATACATCCAAGAGTTCTGAAAGAACTCAAAGTTGAACTTGTGGATCTTCTGACAAAAATCTGTAATCTTTCATTGGAATTTGCCTCCATTCCTGAGGACTGGAAGGTAGCAAATGTTACCCCCATCTTTAAAAAGGGTTCCAGATGAGATCCGGGAAATTACAGGCCAGTCAGTCTGACTTCAATACCGGGAAAGTTGGTAGAAACCGTTATCAAGGACAGAATGAGTAGGCACATTGATGAACATGGATTATTGAGGAAGACTCAGCATGGGTTCTGTAAGAGAAGAGTTTGCCTCACTAACCTGTTACATTTCTTTGAGGGGGTGAACAAACATGTGGACAAAGGAGACCCGATAGATGTTGTTTACCTTGACTTCCAGAAAGCTTTTGATAAAGTTCCTCATCAAAGGCTCCTTAGAAAGTTGGAGAGTTATGGAGTAAAAGGACAGGTCCACTTGTGGATCAAAAACTGGCTAATTAATAGGAAGCAGAGAGTGAGTATAAATGGGCAGTCTTTGCAGTGGAGGACAGTAAGCAGTGGGGTGTCTCAGGGCTCAGTACTGGGTCCCATGCTCTTTAACTTGTTCATAACTGATTTGGAGTTGGGAGTGAGCAGTGAAGTGGCCAAGTTTGCAGATGACACTAAATTGTTCAGGTTGGTGAGAACCAGAGAGGCACTCCAAAGGGATCTGTTGAGGCTGGGTGAGTGGCCGTCAACATGGCAGATGAGGTTCAATGTGGCCAAGTGCAAAGAAATGCACATTGGGGCCAAGAATCCCAGCTACAAATACAAGTTGATGGGGTGTGAACTGACAGAGACTGACCAAGAGAGAGATCTTGGGGTCATGGTAGATAACTCACTGAAAATGTCAAGACACTGTGCGATTGCAATAAAAAAGGCCAACACCATGCTGGGAATTATTAGGAAGGGAATTGAAAACAAATCAGCCAGTATCATAATGCCCCTGTATAAATTGATGGTGCGGTTTCATTTGGAGTACTGTGTTCAATTTTGGTCACCACACCTCAAAAAGGATATTATAGCATTGGAAAAAGTGCAGAAAAGGGCAACTAGAATGATTAAAGTGACGTCATCAGGCTGCGAGCGCCAGCGCCCAGCTCTTCCCCACTTTGTAGGGAGTCGGCTGTCTTTCAAAGCAGGGACGAACTGCGCATGCAGTGCCAGTGCTTACCCTAGCCCTTTGCTGCTTCGAAGGGAGTCGGCTGGCTCCCTTTGAAGCAGGGGCGGGGCAGAGTGGGTTGCGCATGCTGCACCACGCTCACCTCGGCCCTTTCCTGCTTCAAAGGGATTTTGTTACACAAGATCCTGTATTCTAACTGTCTTCTCTTTTTGCTACCCATAGATTTCTTATTTATAGATACTAGATTGATTCTAGGATGTTATATATACAAAATATGTGTCATAGTTCTGCTAAGCTAAAGTTAACCCTCTCTTTTCTTCAAAATGGTTAAAATATACAGTCTCAGTTGAACTTTTTTCTAGATGTTTCCCTCCTTTGTTTCTTGATCTGTCTTTGTTTTTAGCTTCTAGAGCTTAAATCCAAAACAATCTCTAAAGATGTATCTATCCAGGAGCTGAAAGCTGAAGTGGAGAGCTATAAGGAAAATGAAGCTAGGCAATCTTCTTTACTTTTCTCTATGCAAAGTAGAATCCAAGAGATTGAGAAGGAATCAGGTACAATTGCTATTTCTAAAAAACAAGCAGAACTAAAAGTAGAAACCGTGCTGCAGGAAAACCTAGAACTGAAGAAGGCAATTTGCGAACAAGAAGGGGAAATCAGGTAGGATAATGAGATAATTTGATCTGAAATAAAATTCCTAGAACAACATAAAGTAGAAGTGTTATGAACAGTAATTGCTGAAAAAAAGAGGCACAAGACTCTGTAAAAATAATTCCCTTTGGAAAATGTTTGAACACTGAGATTATCTTCCACCATCTTTTACAACAAGTTGCCTCTCAAGGGTTTTCTCTCATTTTTTAAAAAAGAAAGGGTGATATAATTTATACCTAAAAATGTCGTACAAACATTTTGTAAATGCACTGTAAATTCTTGTTGCAGGAGTATCATGGGCACCTACACTTTGGATATGGCTTGAACACACAGCAGCACATCTGCACCCCGTGCTTATGCTGCATTCATTAGTTTCCTTCCCATTTTGGAAACATGACTTTGGCCGTTTTCCCACTGACCTTACCCCGGAGCGACGTCCCTCTTCACCGCACAGCATCTGCGCGGATTTCCCACCAATTGCTGCGCATAACCAGGAAGAGCTGCGGCTTTTGCATTGCAGATGTAAACTGGTTTTTAGTGGTTTACATCTGCGACGCAAAAGCCGCAGCACTTCCTGGTTCTGCGCAGCAGTTGGTGGGAAATCCGCGCAGACGCTGCGCAGTGAAGAGGGACGTCGCTCCGGGGTAAGGCCAGTGGGAAAACGGCCTTTGTTTTGTTTTAGTTGTTTTGGGGTTTTAAAAGCTGTTTGGACCTTGTGTACTCCCCCACTTCCAATTCAATCCAATATAGGGCACTGGACCTTTTATGGCACTGAAAATGACAAACTTGCATCTCCTGATTGTGGCAATAATATTGTTGACTAGATATTGGAAGCTTCTCCAGCTAATCTGATGTTTCAGAATAAACCAGCAGAAATATCTGTAGAAGGTTTAGTGATCAGCAATAGAAAGGTAACACTTTCAGATAAAATTGTGAATGATAACTGGAATGAGTGATTGATTTTTGAATACACATAACATTAGGTGTCAAATTATTGGCAGTTTTAATATAAAATGCATGCTGTTTAAAGATAATTGTTAATAGTTAAATCATTTTTTCAAAACAAATGAAAGAATGACAAACAGTAGCAAGACTTCCCTCCTATAATCCATTTGAGAGGCTTATGCCTATTATGTGCAGACAGAATATTGTGTAACTATTCCTAAAACATCTTTTTGTGCAATTATTGCAGAACAGCCAAGAAGCAAATAGGGCAAATGTTAACTGAGCAAGTGGAAATGCTGTAATATAATCCTTTAAGAAATGAAGCGAGAAATCTAGATCTTAGAATAATTATGGATGTGTTTCTCATGAGTTCACCTGGAGTCCCAAGTCCTGTGTTTCTTTTATGCCCTGTTAGACACTATGTAAAAGAGTATGAAGAAAGCAAGATCCAAGCCTCGAAGGCCAGCCGTGTACATGATGAATTCATAGCAAATCTTTGTCATTCATTTGACATAAGAGACAAAGAAGAACCACAGGAACTTCTGCTTTCAAAGGTTTCTGATTTATAGAATAAACATGAAATGAGATTTACTGTATGTGTGACGTAAGAATCTGGTGAAATCAAGCTAGAGCTCTTCCTGTGTCCCTCAAAACTCTGACAAGTCAAATGAAAGCATTGTATACATTGTTTAGCACAATGGGAAAACAACGTGTTCCCTGGGATACTGTGGGTTTTCCTAATGGAGCCAATAGTGCCCTTCTGGAACTGGTTCAGGCTGGGAAATGGCATGGGAGGGAAAGTTGAAGCCTCTTCTCCACAGGCACTATGGTCCTGATTCTAATCAGCCATCACATGCATGGGATTAGAGGAGAACCCACAACTCATGTGTGATTGTGTTAAGTATGAGATAGGGTAGGGACTAGGAATGGACAAAAAAAACACCCTGGATTTTTTGGGGGTTGGGTATATTTATTTGGCTGATTTATATTCCGCCCTTTCCCATACGGGCTCAGGGCAGATCATAGTCATAATAAAACAGTTAAAACTCTGCAATGACTCAATAATATACAAATAAAACAAAGCTCAAAGAATATACACAGGCGAGCAGGCACATGTTTCAGATGAAAAACAAATATTTCGGCTCGATGTAGTTTATAGCCCATTGTGGGGGAGGGCAATAGATGGTATAAGCAATAGAATGAAAGAATGTCCGCCTGCCTCAACTGAAAGCCTGGTGAAACAGCTCCATCTTGCAGGCTCTATGAAACAGAAGTAAATCCGGTAAATTCGGTATTGAACCTAAAAAAATCGGTATTTCCCAATATTCCCGAACCCCAATTCTGGTATGGTATTGGGATATCTAGAGTTCCCAACACTTGGAGAAGATGTTTTAAACACCTTCTTGCTGTTTGGAACTCCATTCACACAGCACCACTTCCAAAAGGCAATTAAATGCCTTTTGCAAGTGGCACAATGCAAATGGAGTCCCAAGCAGTGAATTCACCCACAACTCGCCACTTGGGACTCCATTCACCTGGAATTGTGGGATTTCCTAATAGAAATGCCTTTTGCAAGCGGCATGAATGGAGTCCCAAAAGGGGAGTTCACCTGCAGTCCCAAGTGGCAAGTTCATTAACTAATGGAAATGCCTTTTGCAAGTGGTACCATTTGAATGGAGTCCCAAACAGAGTTCGGTCATGTGGCATGGCTTACAAAAGGCATTTAAAGGGAATTTAAATACCTTTTGCAAGTCGCACCATGGATCAGTTGGGTTGCCTCTCAGCTTTTTCTGGGTCCAGCTTTACCAGTAGCTGAGTACAGATCTCTGATCTGTATTTGGCTTAAATGGTATTTTCCAGGGTTTTTTATGTTCAGTTATGCCAAATGCACACCCCTAGTAGAGATCCAGAACCAACTTGCATTCTCTGTTACATATGAAGAGGTGACATGTAAATGTTCTCCCAATTTATATGTGCATGCCTTCTTGCTAGAGCAGCATAATCTGCAGCAACCAAATAAATTTGAAACGTAGAGAGGGAAGTGCAGAGGAAGTTCATGTTGTGTGAGTATGTGTGTGTGTAAAGTGCCATCAAGTCATAGCTGACTTATGGCAAACCCTTAGGGTTTCAAGGCAAGAGACTAACAGAGGTGGTTTGCTATTGCTTACTTCTGCATAGTGGCCCCATACTTCCATCCAAATCCTAACCAGAGCTGACTCTGCTTAGCTTCTGAGATTTGACAAGATTACAATAGCCTGGGCCATCAAGGTCAAGGCGCGTTAGGTCCAGGTCAGCTTCGTGTTAGGCAAGCAGATTCCTTTCTGTGAGATGGTTCTGCTTCCTCACAGTGTGCATCTATTCTGCCTACAATTTACTAGATGCTGGGAGGCAGATGAGAAGGGTGTGTCTAAGCCTGTGTCCTAACACCCCCCTGCCAGACAACAGCTGGAATAGTGAGGGAAGTGTTGATTTTCCTCTCTCTCCTGTCTGCCACACCCTAAGAAACATATAACACAGGAGTGGCCAACGGTAGCTCTCCAGATGTTTTTTGCCTACAACTCCCATCAGCCTCAGCCATTGGCCATGCTGGCTGGGGCTGATGGGAGTTGCAGGCAAAAACATCTGGAGACCTACCCTTGGCCACCCCTGATATAACAGATTACACATAATGCTTAGAGAACGAAGACAATTTCAGTACTTTAAGCACTATTGTGAAGATAAATCCTTAACATTAATAGGCCATCTTGATAACTGAAAACAAAACAAAACAACCAGAAAGATAGAGTGTGAGCTTTCTGAGTTAGGGCTTTACTTCTGAGCTGCTTAGGGCTTGTCCTGTGCTCTGCAGGCAAGCCCAGTCAGGTCTCCTCTAGATGCCCCTCAGGGCTAAATAGTGAGACTTGGGAGCATCAACAGGCACTGGCAGCCAGGAGTTTGAATTGAAGGCAAGGAGCTGGCGTATAGGCTTGTGCCTAGTAAACTGATTTATCCAGTCCTTCCCAAATCTCAGAAGGCAAAAAGGGAATCGGGATCAGCTGCATTGCTAGCAGGTGTTGAACTCCTGTGGCTGTTCTGTGCTTTGGTCAGGGTCCTGTAAGGAAGTATGATCCTCAGCACTTTGCTCTAGATCTACAGGGAGTTTATGTTTATCCAGTTAGTCATTTTGCTTCCTTTGTGCCACTTCAGCCTGGGTCTTCCACCACCAACGTTCCTGCAGAATGGGAGAGTGTGTGGCTTCTGCTGCCAGTGGTAATCCTCAGCAGGAGCTAATATATTCCTATTGGGCACCTCTGTAGTGCTGGGTCCTCTTTAGTTAACTGACCTTGGCTCTTCAGGCTCCTCCCCTGAGGATGCTGAGTCAGATACACTGGGCTGCTTGGAGGGGGTCATAACAGGGCTTTACTTCTTAGCTGCTTAATTTAGAGGAGGTGCTTCTGTCCTCAGCTGGTGTCATGCTCAGGCCTCAGATTCAGTGGGAGCTCACAGGAGCATAGCTCCTGAACCTTTCTGACACCCCCCTCCTCCCCACCTACCTTATCCACTGAATAGTAGGTGCAGCTGCATAACAATTCCTGGATTAGGAGAGTGGGCAGCCAGCCAGCCAGCCTCCAGGAGCTTTGCCATGCCCCCAGCAGCCCTCATTAACCCTTGGAGAAGCCTGCACCACCCTTTCTCCACTTCTTATGTGATTTTGGGTGGTGGGTGGCTTGCTGGCCTTTTGACTGGGGGGGCAGCTGGCCCAGGAGAGCCCCAGGTGAGCAAGCCCTGCTTGCGTTGGCTGGATCTCTAGCCTGCCCAAGCAGGCCTCACTTCCCTGGGGTTCTCTTTTCTAGCATTGGGTTGCTTTTGGCTCGGGGGAGCATATGCTAATGAGCTCTGCCACCTATTTTTCTACAAAACAACCCCTGGTCATGCTAGTTACAGTAGGTCTCTGAATTACACAGATTTTTGAGGGTTTTTTTTTTAAAGATGCACACACAGAGATTGACCAGCAGCTATTGTGGGGCCAAAAATCCCATCAACCACAAGAAACCTATCCTGTGAGCAATGATAGCTCTTCTGTACCACCTCTGGAAGCTGATTACTTGTACACATCTTTACTCACCATAATATAGTGAGGTTTTTGACTCCTTTCTGTTCCCAAATAGAAAGCTTTCCTTTGCTTTGCACAATGTTGCACAACAAGGTGACAAACACAGAGGCATTTTAAAAATGCAACACAAAAGAAAACACCTCCTTCCAATTAAAAAATCCCCTTTCACTGCCCAAGAGTCCAGTAGTGACAGTAATTTCACATACTTTCTCTAATGTAGTGTAGCATCATAACAGCAAGCATTTTCATGTTGTCTTTCTCATGAGCATGCAATTTATAATGTTCTGAGCACCTGCTGAAAAACAAGGATCAAAGCATCCAAAATGCATGTGACTTTCCTTGATTTAGGTCATCTAACTGCACCTGTTTGTCACAGTTTGCTAATTGTAATTCACAGAAGACTTGGTCTTCACCAGCTTTAAAGCCTGACTCTCAGAAAAGTATCTCAGACTAGTTATAGTTATAACTAAACATCGTAACCGTATGTTATTAATAAATTGTTAAAATACAACATTCGAGGGAGGGGGGATAGAAATGTCATACGGATTAATATTGAGATAATTAAGAAATAACTAAGTTGTGTAACCATATGATATCAATAAATTGTTAAAACACAAGAAAAGTATCTCAGACTTAAAGATGGATACAGCTGTAGTAAGCCAAGGAGTAGAGATAGGGTTAGCATTGTGAGAGGTTTGGACTGTGGCATTGGATGTTTTAATTGTTTAATTGTACTGATGTTTTATTGTTGGTTTTAATGGTTTTATTATGTTGAAATCTGCCCTGAGCCCATCACGGGAAAGGGCAGAATATAAATGTATGGGAATAAATAAAATACATAAATCTGATAAAATAAATAAAAATACAGTGAGGAGGCTCTAAGACAGAGTGAATGGAAGGGAGGATGTTGTCCTTGAGAATACAGTCCACATTTCAAAAGGGACAGTGGCAGAAGAGTAAACAGGGAGGAAAGGTCAGTGTGCTTATCTAGCTATTTGTTCTCTCTTGCCATGAAGCCTGGAGGCTGAGGCAGGGGACAGCACCTTCACTTCCAGTACACAAAATAATATGCACAAATAATGGCACCCAAGACATTATTTAATCATAGTCACAATTTAAAAGAAGAATGCTTTGAAATAACTGAGATGTGGATTTGAAACCAGTGTTTATATGCCAATATGTAATTTGGTGTTTGCTTAACCCTACTATTAAAATCAATGGGACATGAAAATCCTCAACTGTAGCAGGATCCTGGCCTTGATTTTTAATAAAAGTGTAACATGATATGCAAGCAGTGTGTGTGTGTGTAGACAGTTATATTAGTGGGAAATGCTAATTGTAAAATAACTAGTTTTATGTAATTACCTGATTTCTTTGCTTCCAGATCAGTGGTGTGCAAAAAGAAAATGCTGTGCTAAAAGGACAAATTGCCACACTTGAAGAAGCCATTAATGTACATGAGATGGAATCAAAAGCTAGCAGAGAAACCATCACGCGCCTTGTTTCAGAACTGAGCAAAGAGCAGAAGAACTCAGCAGTCTGTTTTGAAGACATGGAAAAGCTAAGCAAGGTAATGTCTTTTTGAGAATGCCTATCAGCCCTGGCAATCAATGGGGTGACAGATATCTAGCCAGATCACCCTCACATCCAAGAATGCTTATCTTGTGGACTGGCCTCAGTCAATCCTGAGCTATTACAATATTAATATATTACAAAATGCTTTCTTAAATCATGCAATTTCAAGAGAAGGATCCAGGTACCAGACCCTAGACACTTAAGCTATGCAAGACACTCAAACTTTAGACTCACTTGATCTAAAGTTATATGAGGAAAACATGACTAGTGGTGGGATCCAAAGGCAAGCTCTGTTTTCGTTCAGTGAGTTTGCATAGTTTGCCTTTTGTTCATGCAGGAAGCAGAAATCAGAAGAATACTCTGAAATGGAGGCCACATCATCAACAAAAAGGTTTGAAATGGTGGCAGAAGTGCTGTCTGGGCCAATTTTGGAGAAGCGTTGTTGTGCTGATAGGATGACTTTTAGAAGTCATCCATTGAGAGCATACATGTGGGAAAACTAATTAGGTTAGCCATGTATGTGCATCTCCTTCCCTGGAAACAGAGCAGGCCTTCCTTCTATAACTCTTTTGTAAACTGCACAATGTCTGGGTTGGAAGGTCTAGTGGCTAGAAGAGGTGAATATTTCTTTGAAGTTTTCCCCTTATGCTTAGGAAGCAACCCACTTTCCTTCAAATGTTAAAAGGCAAAAATATCTTTCTTTAAGCATTGCAAGGAGATGCAGTCAGAAGCCATGAAATAATGTAAAGCAGTTAAGATTCCAGCATCATTTTCCTGCTCCTTCCAACTCTGTCATTAAAAGAACAACTCCGATCTGTAATGGGGAAGGCATCATTTATTTTATTTATTTATTTTAGTAGATTTATCTTCCACCCTTTCCCATAGGTGGGCTCAGGGCAGATTACAGGCATAAATAAATGACCAGTAAAACCCAACAATAAAATAATAATTTAAAAAATCGATATCATTTTGATCTACTGATTCAGATACAAAAATGTCTAGAGTTGGATTGTAACTAGAAGTGTATCAATTAGGTTTTAATTCAGAGGCCTTACAAGCAACTTGCCCTATGATAGCTGTAAGGTAAGAAAATGTGGTCTTCCCCCAAGCCAGCCACAACAGCACTGCTCAGGGCAGCAAACTGGTAATAAATACGGCAACAGATGAGCAAGCAAGCTTAAATAGGAGAGGAGTGAGTAAAGGGGAAAATGTAGCTCACTCAACTGAGTTCATCTGGTTTAAATTAAAGCCTGATCATATCTAATGGCCTTGAAATGAGTTTATAGTTTAAAAAAAGAAATTACAAATTAGTCATACAAGGCTTGTTGGAAGCACTGTAGTAATGCTTAAATATATGAACTTACATTTCTTCTGAAAATTTTAAACTTGCTATTTGGTAGGAACCTGAAATAAATGTAAGAATAAATGAAGTTTAGAATAAACGAGTCTAGAAGCATTTATCACAGTAAATTTAACCCAAGTGTAAAGCCTATACCTGCATGAAATGTGAGGAAGACGGCAAGTTATAGACCCACATTTTTTTTAGTATTTTAATAATAATAATAATAATAATAATAATAATAATAATAATAATAATAATAATAATAACTTTTAATTTCTATCCCGCCCTCCCCGCCAAAGCAGGCTCAGGGCGGCTTACAACATAAAATACATTATACATCAGATTACATAAATTGCAAATAAAATCCAAGTTAAGACAAATTACAAGTTAAAATTTACAAATTACAATGGTGCTAAAACATTCGATCTTCAATAATTCCATAAAATTCAGTAACCAAGAGCACTTTTTTAGAGGCATTTCCTAGTTTATCATTGGTTGAAGGCTAGTTTATAGAGGTGGGTCTTACAGGCCCTGCGGAACTGTTCCAAACTCCGCAGGGCCCGCACCTCTACCGGGAGTTGATTCCACAGCAGTGGAGCAGCAATAGAGAAGGCCCTATCTCGGGTGGCCTTCAATCTGGCCTCCCTTGGCCCAGGGACGGTCAGCTGGTTTTTTCCAGCCGACCGCAATGCTCTTTGGGGCTCATATGGGGAGAGACGGTCCTTCAGGTAGGCAGGTCCTCGGCCATATAGGGCTTTAAAGGTGATAACCAGCACCTTGTAACGAACTCGGTATCCCACTGGCAGCCAGTGCAGTTCGCGCAGCCCCGGCTGTATGTGCTCCCATCTTGGGAGTCCCAACAACAGCCTAGCCGCCGCGTTCTGCACCAGCTGCAGCCGCCGAGTTCGGCACAGGGGCAGCCCCATGTAGAGAGCGTTGCAGTAATCCAGTCTCGAGGTGACCGTAGCATGGATCACCGTTGCTAGGTCACGGCGCTCTAGGAAGGGGGCCAACTGCTTCGCCCGTCGGAGATGAAAGAACGCGGACTTGGCAGCGGCCGCTATCTGTGCCTCCATTGATAGTGAAGGCTCCAGAAGAACCCCCAAGCTCTTGACCCTATGTGCCGCTTTCAGCAGCACACCGTCAAAAATCGGCAAGGGGATTTCCCTTCCCAGGGCACCGCGACCCAAGCAAAGGACCTCTGTCTTCGTTGGATTCAACTTCAGCCCGCTCAGTCTGAGCCAACCTGCCACGGCTTGCAATGCTAGGTCCAGGCTTTCTGGGACGGAGTCAGGTCGGCCGTCCATTAATAGATAGAGCTGGGTGTCATCTGCATATTGATGGCACCCAAGCCCAAACCTCCGGGCAATCTGGGCAAGGGGGCGCATGTAGATGTTAAATAACATCGGAGAGAGAACTGCCCCTTGTGGCACCCCACACACTAGGGGGTGCCTCCGGGACAGCTCCCCCCCAATTGCCACCCTTTGTCCCCGTCCATCAAGGAAGGAGGAAAGCCACTGTAAAGCCAACCCCCTTATCCCTGTGTCGGCGAGCCGGCGGGCCAGTAGCTGATGGTCGACCGTATCGAACGCGGCCGACAGATCTAACAACATCAGCACCGCCACGCCGCCTCGATCCAGATGCCGCTGGAGGTCATCCATCAAGGCGACCAGCACTGTCTCCGTCCCATGACCCGGACGAAAGCCGGACTGGTAGGGGTCTAAGGCGGAAGTGTCATCCAAAAAGCCCTGCAAATCAGACACTTCATAATATAATTTTTGTCCTGGGACATTGTTAACATTTCACTCTCTAAAATAAAGTAAATTTTATTGTGGAGATTCACAGAAATATTGTTGGACAGCTCAGAAGAATTTTTTAAAAACCTATTTAAATTATAGTTTCCAGAGTTCTCAATTCATAGTGAAAATAGATTGTGGTCTTTTGAACATCTGATTCTTTGCATGTCTGAATCTTAAAAAGGCAAGATTTAAAATAATATGTTGGTTAATTGCAGAAGTTCAGTAGAATAACCTCATGCTTAAAATGTGACAGTCCAATGTAGATTGTGAGCACATATAGTGGGTTTGTTTGAAGGTAGCATAGAATCATAGAGTTGGAATGGACCTCCAGGGTCATCTAGTCCAACCCCCTGCACAAGAAGATAGAAGAAGATGAAGAAGATATTGGATTTATATCCCGCCCTCCACTCCGAAGAGTCTCAGAGCGGCTCACAATCTCCTTTACCTTCCTCCCCCACAACAGACACCCTGTGAGGTGGGTGGGGCTGGAGAGGGCTCTCACAGCAGCTGCCCTTTCAAGGACAACCTCTGCCAGAGCTATGGCTGACCCAAGGCCATTCCAGCAGCTGCAAGTGGAGGAGTGGGGAATCAAACCTGGTTCTCCCAGATAAGAGTCTGCACACTTAACCACTACACCAAACTGGCTTTCCTTCACAAAGCAGGAAACTCACAAATACCTACCCCAGATTATTGGGATATGATAACTGATAATATTTATGACATAACTGCATTTAGAGTAAGAAAGAAATTTTTTCTGGGTAACCTAATTCAAGGATAAAGATAGACTTTCCATTATGAGCCAATTTAATGGCTGCAATAGTCATTTATGCGATATATTAGATACAGCTCCAGAACAGACAGAATTTATTTTAAAAGTTCTTTATGAAGTTAAAATGGAAAAGTTGAGATATATCAGATGGGCTTACGTTAGTGGAAAAGAAAGTGATTTACCAACTTCTTCCCAAACTTGGAAAAAGGCAGTACAATTATTTATTGATTTATTTAGAAAATTTGTATGCTACCTCTCCAAACCTGCTCAAAACAATTCACAACAATAAATAACAAAATTGGAATAGATTATATGAGCTTGTTCCAGCAGAACAAATTTATGTATCATACTTCTGCTTGGTATTAGATAGCAGTTTTAAAAGAAATAATGTATTAAGCAATATTTCTAAATATATGTATTGGAAAAATTAAAATTGTATGCTAAAAAAGGTTTTCAGATCACATACCCATAGAAACATCCTTCACCAGGAAATAGAAGGGTAGGTCTCACTTGCTACAGATGTAAGGGTTGTGCATCTTTCCTGGGTTCCTTCTGTCATGCAATCTTGCAACTCCAGGAAACTTCCAGCTCTGATCTAACAGACAAGTGAGTTGGGAGGATGCAGTAAGGAGGAAGAATGTGAAGAAACTGAACACGCTTCTATCATCCCCCCCCTTCTCTTCACTGCAGCCTCCTAACTCACATGGATATTAGGCTATGCAGACCCTGTAACTCCAGGAATAAACTTTTCCAGGGCTGGAAAGTGCTGCTTGGGGAGTGAGGTATGTGGGAAAGGTCTGTGACCATCAGTGTCTTCCGCTGATGGATCATGAGATCTAGCCTGGGGAAGAGTAACCTGTTTGTAAGCATTAAAAAAAAACAACCTATTGCTCAGCAATGACTACAAAAGCATGGGATTGTAAATAATGAAATCCTAATATCTTTATATTGGGTAAAAAGTAGGGGTGTGCAAAAAATATTAGAAAAAATCAGATTCGGAAATATACGGGGCCAAAATATTTGGAATACCGTATATTTTGGAATACCAGTACTCGGAATAACCGTATATACAAGAGATATACGGCTATTTCCGAATATATGGCCCAATTATACCCTAAGGGCCATTGAAATCAATGGCAAAATAGGGTATATTAGAAGCTGCCTGGAGGGGAGGGGGTTTGAGGAAGAGCCCCCAAATTTGCAGGGGACCTGCAGGGCACTCTCCCCTACAAGCCCCCCAAGTTCCAAAATGATTGGGCCAGGGGGTCCCATTCCAGGGGCACCCAAAGAGGGTGCCCCGATCCCACCATTATACCCTATGGGCCATTGAGATCTATGGCAATATAGGGCATAATTAGAGGCTACTGGGGGGCTGGGGGTTTGAGGGAGAGCCCCCAAAACTGCAGGGAACCCGCAGGGAACTCTCCCCTACAAAACCCCCAAGTCCCAAAAACATTGGGCCAGGGGGTCCCTGTCTTTGGGCTCCCCAAAAGGCCCATTGCCACCAATGCTGGGGAAAGCCCAATTAGCCACTTCCTCCACTATAATTGCTGTGGGGAAAGTGGCTCTGGCCAGAGGGGGGTTTGAGGGAGAGGCCCCAAAACTGCAGGGCAGCTTCAGGGTATTCCCCCGCATTCAACCCCCCTGGCCCAAAAAGACTGCACCCATCAGTGGGCACCCCAAAAGGAACACTGTTCCCAAAGGTGAGAAAAAACCAATTAGAGCCACTTCCCCCACTGTAATTGTCATGGGAAAAGTGGCTCTGGGGAGCAGAGGATTTTGAGGAGAGCCCCCCCCAAACTGCTGTGCAGCTTCAGGGCACTGTCCCACACAAAACCCACAAGGCCAAAAAAAAAAAAATTGGACCAGGGGGTCCAATTCCTGAGGCACCCAAAGCCAAACCTAACTTCACACCAGAGAATCTCTATAGGACCCAAATGCACTACATCCATCTATATACTCTATGAACCCTGCTGGCCTGGAACCAATATAAACCCAGTTGCCAACGTCACTGCCACGCAAAACACAATCTGCTCAAGGTCGTCTCTGCAGCAAACCCAGATACCAGCTCTCCAGCCCTGCCCCAAACAACACGGGGAGAGCTGGCCAAGCACAACAAGCATGCTGGTTCTGGGTCTCTCACCCAGATGCCAGATTCCCTGCCACAGAACACACAATCTACAGATGCCAGCTCTCCAGTCCTGCCCCAAACAACGTAGGGAGAGCTGGCCAAGCACAACAACGCGGGGAGAACTGCCCCAAAGAATGCGGGAGAGCTGGGTCTCTCACCCAGATGCCAACTTCCCTGCCACAGAACACACAATCTATAGATGCCAGCTCTCCAGCCCTGCCCCAAACAACACAATTCTCAAACAAGAGAAGCGGTGGACCACACCTAGCTCCACATCATTCTGTATCTGACACAAAGCAACAAGCATTTAGATTTACCTTGAGTGATGGATGGTTGGCTGGTCCAGGCTCTTTTGCGTTATCCAGGTTGCACCACAAGGAGGCAAGCCAGAGTTGCACCCCAAATGAGGAAGATCACTGGGAGGGCCTCAGATTGTGTGAGAGGAAGGGAACCATTCCTTCTCTCTCAGCTCAGCAGCAACACACCAGCTATCACTGTCCCATTAGAGGGACCTCAGCATTGGTATGGCTGCTGGCTGCCTGTCATCATCACTGGCACCTCCCTCTTTCTTCCTCCTGCCCCTGAAAAAAAACCTGGATTATCCTGGCTGGGCCTGTGGGTGCTGTCGGTTACAGTTGGGGGCTTCAATGGCCCTTTCAGTATTATTAGGCATGTGTGGATGGGGACTGGGGAAATTTGGATTGCTTTGTAGATTTTAAATCAGCATTCACTTTTGGTTTCGGAATGGATGAGGGGTGGGAGGGTGCACTGCCAATCAATTTATGAGTGAGTTTTTGGGCTATCTTTGGACTCTATGTTTAGTGGGAGAGCGTTTTACAACCACCTTCCAAGCGCGGGCCAAGAGAGGATGCAGGCACAAGTAGATGCTCACTTCATTCGCTCTCAAAGTCTACGTTCGGGGAGCCGAACAGAGGCAAGTTGACCTTCAGGAAGACCAACTGTTCAACTGTCCAGGGTTGCAGGCGATTGCGATGTGGGCAGACAATGTCGCCCATATGCGAAAAGACGCGCTCACTCTGCACTCTTGTCGGTGGGCATAAGAGGAACGCCTTGGCCACGAAGGAGAGGGCCGGCCGGACCCCCTCCTTCGCGACCCAGTAGTTCAAAGGAGAAGTTTCCTGCGACTTGTACCAGGGCGCCAGGTACTCGAGCAACCCTAGCACCCCAGCATTCTCAACTACTGAAAATGGAAACCCATGGGTGACCGACCTGGCAAGGTTCCAGGCGATCACCCTCCTGCCGTACCTGATTCCCCCTCTTGGCACACAGGTGCCACCCCCACCAAACATCTCAGGCAGAGATGGCTGGCATCCCTGCACTGCCACGGAACTCTCCTGGAGAGCTCTGGAGGTAGTCGCGATGGGACGGACCTCCTGGCTGGGTGGTGTTGGCCGCTTGGGCAACCCAGCACCAGCCTGCTTCTCCCCCTTAAGAAGCACCACCTGGTGGTGCTTCTGCAGGTGGTTCCGCATCCCCCCCGGAGTCAGGTGGGCAGGGTCCCGCCCACAACTGATCTGGGTCCTGCACAGCTGGCACTGCGCATGGCATGGATCCTCCATAAGTCGGAAATGCTTCCAGACTTTGGAGGTGTACGGATGCCCAAGCTGACTGGCAGCTTGGGTGTCTGGAGCCACCTCCTGTGAGGTGCTCGGGGCAGACACATTGTGTCTTGTGGTGGCAGGAGGGGCTGGCCACTGGGGGAAGTGGGCGGAGATGGAGGCACCTCATGTGTCTCCATCTCTTTCCCCTCCACCCCATGCGCCCTCCCCTCCTGGCCTTCCCTTGAAGGACTGCTGGTGCCCAAAAGAACGAAAGAAGGGGGCTGGTCCTTCTCAACCAGCTTCTCCTCCAGCTCCTGCATGACACACTGCACCCTCCTTGGGGTGATCGTTTTGGACAGAAAACTGTCCCCAAAGCTCATGTCCAAGGAGGGCTGCTCTTACTGCCCCTCCTCCGGCTGCTGAGGCCGAGCGACATCAGCTGGAGGAGAGACTGCCCAAGCAGCAGACCCCTGCTCAATGCCAGCACCTAATGGCACCTCTGCTGGGGGTGCCCCAGCAGTATCCTCAATGAAGGGCCCACACTCATCACACTCCGGCTAGAGGTCAGAGTGCTGGAAGGTGGCTGTGGAGTGGCCCTACACACAGGTGGTGGTGGGGAAACTGGGACCTCCCCCTCCCCTGCACCCCTGTAGTCTTCTCCTTGGCCTTGCCCCCAGGGCCCCTCTTCTGCTGCTTGTCACTCATGTCACCCTTGGCCAGTCTCACATAACCTGAACTGAGAGTGGGTTTTTTTACAAACCTAACTCACTACACTGTACCCAGAACCAACAGGTGCCCTGACTTCTTTTTAAAAACTCTCCCACCAAAACTTGTTTGTTTGCTTTTTTGGTCCCTAACCTGTCCTTCCTTGGGTTGGGGTAGTAGTAGTCTGGTAAAGTTTAGGAGACTAGGTGATCCTGCCTTTACCTGGCTACAGTTTTTAAAAGGCTACCTTGAGATGAAGGCAATCCTTGTTATATCCTCCTTGTTAAACTTTTCCTAACTAGATCCTGGGACAAACCGGATTTCCTTGCAAACTAGAAATCAGGTGTCCCCTATAACTAGAGAGCTGTGGTTTACCCTATGGAAATCTAAGGATGAACCAACTTTCAGTGGCTGAAAGCAAGATGCACTGCAACCCTAGTCTCTTTAAAAGGGAGCCTGATGTGGCCTAATAGTCATGCTGCCTTTTATGAGAAACCTAAAATCTTTTTAAATCGTTCCTATCTGGCCTAGTTGAATTTTGAAAGAAAATAAAGCCCTTAGCTGGATTAATTTTTTTTTTAAATTTCAAAAAACACAATCCTTAAAAACACCCTTATTAGTGAGGCAGTCTATTTAGTGGCCCTAGCCAAACCGAAAGCCCACTCAGACTCCAAAAATAACTCTATAAAAACATGAAAGTGACCCACCCCACATAGCCCACACATCAACCCCCACACCAACCAGAGGTAATTAAAAAAACCCCCAAAATGTAACAGAAAGAAACTTATCTTTTAACCCCCCCCCCCCCCCCAAAACCAGAACCAGGAAAAGGGACAACAGAACAGGATGCAAAACCAACAACAACAGATCCAAACAGATCACTGAGAAAAGGCCAAAAAACCTCAACTGTTAAAAAGTGACCTTTTTAACAATAAAAATCCTCAGGCCAAATCAGTCAACAACACCCCCCCCCCAAAAAAAAAAAAAAACAGAACCAGGAAAAGGGACAATAGGACAGGATGCAAAACCAACAACAGATCCAAAACACTGAGAAAAGGCCAACAAACTCGTTTAAAAAGTGACTTTTTAAACAATGAAAATTAGGCCAAACAGCCCCCCACCAAAGAACACAGCAGCAACAAATCAAACACAGAATCCTTTTAAAATAGTAAAAAACTTGACTTTTAACAATACAGGAACTTTATCAACCCTTCCCCCCCAAAAAACCTTCACCCTAACCCCAAGAAATCCAAGCCACCCAAATCAGGAAAAGTAAAAGGAAACTGTGCTTTCAAAAGTCCTCTCACTAAAATAAGATATAGGCAGATTGGCAAACCCCCCACACCAGTTTCTCACCCCCAGCAGAACCTCCTAACCCTAACCCCAAATAAGCTACCCCAGTACCCACCCACCCAAATCTGGAGAAGTAAAGGGACTCTGAGTCTTAAAAAGTCCTTTTACTTTTATCCTAATTAAAATAAAAACAAGAACCCCAAGACTGTCTTACCTTAGATGTCTTCTCTTCTCCAGGCAGGTCAGGCAAGTCTGAGAGAGAGCAGCAGCAGCTGAGGCACAACCTCTCTCTCTCACCAACAGCAGCAATGGAATGGAGTCCAGCCAGGCAGACTCCTTAAAAAGGTTCTCTGGCCCTACACAGTGGAGTTTAAAAAAAATACCACTGCTCTGTGATTGGCCAGAGAACAGTGTTTACTTGGATACCCAAGTTTACTTGGATACCCATATGCTGTTCATACTTGGATACCCAAGTAAATAAAAAAACAACAATGTTGCTGATGGCTGGGGGGTTAGCCCAGCCATCAGCTACACAACAGCCCTGCAAAGCATGCTTTGGAGTGGCTGCTGGGGCTCCTCTCCCTCCCTCCCTGATTCCAGGGAGGCTATGAGAGAAGCAGGAAAAAGCTTCCAAAGGTGGGAAAGGAGGCAAGCAGCTCCCCTAAGGCTGCATAAGCTCTTTTCCCGCATTTTCTATGGACTTCCATATACTTCTGCATATTTATTCAGAAGTATATGGGGAGCCATATACCGCTCCCGTATAATGGCTTTCAATTGGATTCGGAAGTATACGGCGCCGTATACTTCCGAATCGGGGGATTCGGAGGTTTATTTGGTTCAGCCAAACCAAATGCACACCTCTAGTAAAAAGCATGGTTTGCTAATGGATCTGCACATGCCAGCGAGAAGACATTTTGCCACAGTTTTAAGAGTCACATTGGGAGAACAGGGCAGATTCTTCCCATTCTCCCTTCCAGTTGCAGATTCCCTCTTTGCCCCATATGCTGTTCATATGAGTCTGCTGATCCACCAAAATAGAACCTCAGAGCGGCTTACAATATCCTTTATCATCTTCCCCCACAACAGACACCCTGTGAAGTGGGTGGGGCTGAGAGAGCTCTACCAGAAGCTTTCAAGGGCAACTCCTACAAAAGCTATGACTGACCCAAGGCCATTGCAGCAGTTGCAAGTGGAGGAGTGGGGTATCAAACCTAGTTCTCCCATATAAGAGTCCATGCACTTAACCACCACACCAAACTGGCTCTCAGATAAATGTGAAGGGAGAGCTCAGTGCACTGCAGCAGGAGGGGGGAAGCAAGAAATTTCAGCTCTACTAGCAAATCCCATTGGATAAAAGTTAGCATATGCAGCGATCATATGTATTGATTGAAATTATTGCTTGACATTCATGTATAGATTAGGATTACCAGCCCCTGGGTGGGAGTAGGAGATTCCCCAATTTTGAGGGCTCCTGCTGGCTAGCTGTCTGGCAGGGGAAGCCCCACCCCCAACAGCCAGGAGTCTGGAGGATGTCTCCGATGTGATAACATCATATGGAAGTGACATCATGCCAGGAACATAATGTGGCTATGCTCTGGTATTTTGGGCAATATTCTATGGTAACCATACAGTTTTGCCCAAATACCAGAGCATTACCATGTGATGTCATCACATCAGGGATATCACTTGTGGCGGTGTCACCCCATCCTGCACACTCACAGAGAGCTCCTTCCCACTTCCTGCCAGCATCAGGTAAGGACTTGGCAACCCTAGTATAAGTTAACAGCAGAAATCACAAATTCTCCACTAGTATGGGGTGGGTTAATTTATACTTCTGGGGAAATGTCCCTTCTGGGCACAGGCAGGGGCATTGGGCTTTTGGTGACTCCAGAAGGGAGGGGCTTCCCTCAGCAATTCTCAGGCTGGCCTTGACACAGGTTATAGACTTGAATCTTAATAGAGTGAAATGGCTCCAGAATCAGATTTATGTTTTCACAGCCTTTTCTTTCTTCTGAAAATGGGAGGGCATTGGCTATGAAGGCCTCATAAAGGCAAATTACCCTTTCTGCCTGGACTGCAAGAGTTGAGCAACAGAGTGCTTACAGGACTTGCTGAAGGACTAGGCCAGTGATGGCGAACCTTTTAGAGACCGAGTGCCCAAACTGCAACTCAAAACCCACTTATTTATCACAAAGTGCCAACATGGCAATTTAACCTGGATACTGAGGTTTTAGTTTAGAAAAAACAACTCATAGTGAAATTAACAAACTGAAAGAACATTTGGTCTGGATAGCATTTGCTTACAAAACCAACAAAATAGTAACATGTCAGAATGGGAGAATGATGGTGAGAGTATCATAAGGCAATAAATGGAGGCTGTTCATTGCTCTGTTGCTTGGTCTGGGTTAAACTGAGAACATGCCTTTCCCAGAGGTGCTCCTGTTCACCTAATTTACTTTTGAACATGTAACATACATTATAAACATCGTTCTAGTTTGCCATTAGGAAAAAAGAATACATTAAAATATAGTGTGTTTAGTAGGAGCTGGTGGTTAGGGTGTCCAAATCAGATCTGGGATGTCCTGATTCATAGGCCCACTCTGCCCTGGCAGCTTGCTGGGAAACCTTGGACCAGTAATATACTCTGAGTTAACCCACCTCATAGGTTCATTGTGAGGATAAAAGAGAAGAGAGTGTGTCAAACCACTTCAGTGTCCTTTTGGAGGAGGAAGGCAGGGGATACATGTTAGTTAATAAATTAAGTTGATGAAAGGAGTCCACTGATTTATATGGCTAAATCTGAGTCCAGCAGCCCCTTAGAGAACAAGATTTTTGAGAGTCAACGCTCCTTTTATCTAATTGAGGGAGCTCTAATGCTGCAAAGTTTGTGCCCCTTCCCCCAAATCTTGTTGGTCTCTAAGGTGCTCCTAGGTTGAATCTAGTTGTTCTACTATGGACCAGCATGGCTACCCTTGGAAACTTCAGGGATAGTCAGGGATAGTTTTCACCACGGGAAAGGAATTCTGACTTGGCTGTGTGTGTGTCTGTGTGTATGGAGTCACTGAGTGCAAGACTGTCACTCAGTCCACAATGAACAGAAATGCATCATGCTTACCCTCCTCCCCCATTTCAGCCGCATTTTCATGTGCTTTATTTTCTTTAACAATTTCTCTACAACATTCTAAAGTATGACAATCCTGCCAAATGTTCTCTAATTCCTTGGTCTTTCTTCTCTTTCTTTCAATCTTACTTTCCTCACTCCCCCCCCCCCCTTCTGAATGGGTTAGCAGTCAATTTGCACTTATTCAGGTGTTAAAGACCATACTAAGATCTGAATAGATTTTTGAAGATTCTTTGGCTACTGTTATCAGGCAGTGCTGTTTTCACATGAGATGCAGACTGACAAACTCTATTGTAATCTTCACTTGCACATTGTCTTGATCCTTCCACTCTATTGCTTGTCGTCTTGTTTTTGTAAGGAATAAAGCAGAGTGCTTATTGGACAGTGAAGTCTAATATGCCTGATGTATCACTGTCTCTGTTCTGGAGTTAGCCATGCTGTCAGCAACTTCCTTTGGCTTCTAGACTGTGGTGATGCTTCCTAAAGCATGTTTAAGAAGGAGGGGAGAATGATAAGAGAGCCCCTGACTCCTGACATCTGTAACTAGTTAAAAGGGCTTTGCTTGTCTTCTGAATTTTTGGTCTCCAGTGCACTTGTAATCAGTTGTCCTTTCCACTTCTTGTAATCTCCCTTGTTAGTATTCAGATCATTAAAAAATGACTGTGCACACATATCTGTTGAAAACAAAGTAGGCCTTCTTTAAGCCTAGTGCAAACAGTGCACTTCTGAAGCACAGGTGTCACCAGACAATGACTTGTAAGTAGTGATTTTAAAAAAATGACTGGCTTTAAAACAAAAAAAGGCTTTATAATTGTGCTCTTTTATATTATTGTGCCCACTTTTCTACTTTAGAATGAGTTCCTTTGAACTGTATTTACATTTTAAAATCTTGATAACATTGAATTAGATCAACATCAGCTATTATGAGGCTTGTAAACTGTTTTGTGCTGCACCTGTGTCAGAGAAAGAGCACATTTGTCAAAATAATATTGCAGTTTAAAAATGTTTCCTTAATTTTCTGTAACAGCCATAATTTAATTCTTGGCATGGGAATATGTTTTCCCTCTACTAAGATGTTTTAAGAAAGGAACTAGGGAAATTAAATTCAGTGGAAGTATGCCAAGAGGCAGAATGGTAGGTTTTGCTGGCTGTGACGTCTCCAATTAAAGTAGGTTTGAGTTGTATGTGCTGGGCAGAGTTCTTTCTTTTTCTTTTCTTTTTTTAAATGTGTATCTAGTATTGGAATAATTACTGAAATAAACTTGACCGTCCAGTCCTTCTCCTATTTGGCATTCAGAGCCAAATGCATCCAGAGAAAACAAAGAGCCCCATTGAGCATGTATAACTGGTTCTCTAATACTTGCACTTTACAGAGCAGAAAAATATTCCTTTTTATGCCCAGCTGCCAGTCAGAAAGTGTCCTAAAGGATTAATAGTGATTGTTGATATTAAATTGTGCCTAGCCAAAATTGTTTTCATGCTCACTAAATACTTATCGCTTTTCTTTTGATACTGCCAAACTCCCATTAGTGTTTAATTAAATAGTACCAAATTCTTTGCTTTGCCTGCTTGTTTTCAGGAGAGAGGTTTGTAAACAACATAAGTGAGGAGGCCCAGACACTTAGAACATGGAGTGTAAATTGCAGTATCTCTGCCCATCTAGTTGTAAAGACTGAGGCAAAACTGTTTTGCTTTGGGATGGATGAGGTGAGAGAAAGTTAATAGTTATGTTTAAGCAGGGGTTTTTTTGTAGAAAAAGCCCAGCAGGACTCATCTGCATATTAGGCCACAACCCCTGACATCACCATTGTTTCACACAGGACTTTTTTTGTAGAAAAAGCCCAGCAGGAGCTCATTTGCACATTAGGCCACAACCCCTGACATCACCATTGTTTCACACAGGACTTTTTTTGTAGAAAAAAGCCAGCAGGAGCTCATTTGCACATTAGGCCACAACCCCTGATGTCAAGCTAGCTGGAACTGTGTTCCTGTGCGTTCCTGCTAAAAAAAAAGCCCTGAGCTTAAGAGATGGGTAAGAAAGAGAGTGCTCTGAGTTGGCTGAGGCATCATGGGGTGTAGAATCTTCCCTCTGGGGATCTGATAGAGTTGCAAATCTGCTGTTCTCTAAGTACACAGATTCCACCTGTGTTCCACTTCGTATATGTAGACATAGCAGGGGTGCTTTACAGAAATGCTCTCTTCTCTAAAGCAAACCAACACCTGGTTTGGTGCTGCTTCTAGAACTTTTCACTGCTCAGAAAAGTGGAGAGCATTATCACACTGTTGTTAGCAGTGGGATAGTGTTTCCTTGTGTGGCTATGACTGAACCAGAACAGCTAGCACTGCTGCAAGAAACCCAGCAGTTTTTTTGAGGAAATGTGGGAAGTGATATTTGTAGAAGATAGTGCATCTCAACAGGAAACCAAGCTGCACAGTGTGTGCTTGGGAGTGACTTGAAGAGATCCAGGAGTTAGATGAGCAGCTGATGGCCTTGTACTACACCAGGAGAAAAGCTGAACATGTGCAGCTCACAGGAAGATCAGATATAGCATTGAATTATGGGCTCCCTGTAGGGATTTTTTAAGGTAGTGAAGGCAGCAATAACAATGTTGTAATGCTTGGAGGAGTTTTATAATTTTATGAAATTTACTAGTATGTTCACTGTTGCTATATCAGCCAGCCACTGTTGAATGCCATAGAACAAGGGCTAGCCACAAGTCCTTCAGACCCTTTATGTTCCCTATTCCATGTCAGTCCTGCCTCTGTTGATTATTCACATAATACCTGGTGTTCTGATGGAAAAGCACTGGTGATCTCACCAATGGAGTTATGGTTAAGAGATAGATAAGCTTTATGTTACTTAAACCCTTGACAAGCAAGACACAAGCTTGCAAACTCTCTGTATGCAAACCCTGTAGCCTCATTAATTCCAGTAGAAATTCTTTCTCTAGGTCTGTAATGGGCCATATTGATTCTGCTGGCAATTGTTCCTGATTCCACTACTCTTCCTGCAAATGATTTGTGTTATGAAGCAGCTGCTTGTTTCCTCCATCTTACATGCTGTAAATAATTCCATTGCTTTGGTTTGTACTTCAGGATCTAAGCAGCACTATAACAGCCAAGCAGAATCTTGAGAAGGAGGTCAGAAGCCTCCAAGAGAGGCTGGTTGTCAGCCAGAAGGCTTGGGAAGCCTCACAGAAAGAATTGAGCTACCTAAAAAGATGTTCTAGTAAACAAGAAGAGAGCCTGAGAAGCTGTGCAGAGGAGGCTAGGGCTGGACGAAATCTGCACAATGCATTCAAAGAGAAAATCATTACCCTGCTCCAGAACAAATGTAACACAGTCAGTCCATCTGAGGAGATCATTGTGGAGACAATTCGTGAAATGTGCCATGTAGAAGAGAGCAACAAAACAGTATGTGAATATCTATTATCTATTATAAGTATTCGACATGGATAATTCTCTGCTGCTGCTTGTAAATTAAAAACAATGCCACTTGGTGGCTTTTTAATCTAAATATTATTAGCCTCCCCCCCAAACCCCCCCCCCCCTTTCTCATCAGTATAAGATCTACAGCATCTTTACTCATCACTTGAGAAAGTGGAGCACTTAGCTGTTTCCCAGGTGATCTTGGTGATGAAGAGTCAGATGTTTCCACACTCATGTGACCATGGAGAAAGCATTTCAGGTATCAGCTACATTGCGGCAAATAAAATATTCTATGAATCCTTCACCCTTCTAGGCATACTAGTCTTCATTATTTAGTGTTCTCATACTTTGCCACATTTGTAGCAATAGAGTGCTCTTGCTAATTGCTCTAGTCTAACTCCATTAAAATGAAAGGCTGTCAGCTGGTGTGGTATGGTACAGATTCCTTATATTAGGGGAGCCCTGCATCTTTAATTTCCATTGTAAGGAAGGATATCTAAATATATGATGGCGAGAAGATAACTGGTAGTTGCAGTGTTGTGGAGCAAGGGAATAATATGGAAATAGCAGTGGTAAGATGGTAGAGAAAATATAATTTGTGAATGAAAAACTAGTGGCATGTTTTCTTAGTCATAAAAGTCTTGAGATCTGGACTGTTTTTCAGGACTGCAAGTCCAGCTGTAAATATTTATGCAGCAGCATATTTGTTGCCAAAAATCCCTTCTCTGGTTTCTCAGTTACATGATGGTTCTGGTATGCAAGGCTGAGGGATTTGATACACAACATTTTCTTTGGCACTGTGCATTTAGTTTATAGATGCTCAGAACATACATGCATGAATTAGAGTTGAATGTTTATGGCCATCTTTGCCAGATTCCAAGTTCCTTGTACCTCCCACTAAAAAGCAACAATAGATTCTGTTTGTTGCTTTTTGTTTAGTTTCTTTAAATTGTAAAAAAGCATTTTTAATAGTCAAAATTAATTTCATACTTGATGTCAGAACTTTCAGAGCAAAAGACTCCTTCCTCCTTTTCTTGAAAATTTGTGTGAAACTTTAGACAAACCAGGCAATTTATGCATGTTTCAAAAATCCATTGGGTGAGCATTAAGAATAAAAACTCCCTCCCCTCCCCAGTGAGAGTGTCTAATTCTCTTTGTGCATTCTACACAGCTGCTTTTGTTCTTTTGTAATTTCACCACAGTGGAATTCAATAATAGAAGAAAATTGCATGTGTTGTTGATAAAATTTCCTTTGTCAGTGCAATTTATTACCAATGGGAAATCTCTGAGGGAGATTGTGAGACAAGACAATTAATTAAAGTGCTGAATTTCACCAAATGACTTATTACATTTCTCTATTTACTCATTTTTTAATGCTGGGTCTTGCTGTTTACTGATCTTTGCAGCTTTTGTTTATTGTATTTCAAAATTTCACAGAAGTGTGGGCATGGCTTTACCACCAACTGTTCTCTGTTATTAGTTTACCTGTAATTCTAGATTATTAAAGCTTTAATAGTCCAAATAATATATTTAAAATTTTGATCTACAGTGTATGTTTAAGGTATTTATTTTTTTGTTTGTATTTATTTAACAAATGTATATCCTGCTTTTTCCCCTTACATGGGACTGCAAGATCATTCATAGTTTGTTCTTAGTTCCCTTTCACTAAAGGCTTCTCCAATCACAACTACCCATTCAGCCTCCTCCTCTCTCCCCAACATTCCAACCCCTTAGTTACCAACTGGCCAATTTTCTACTGCCTTTAGGATCTTTGAAGCACCAGGACTGTACCCAATTTTCATTTTCATGCCAGACTTTTCTGCACCTCAAAAGCAGCTCCTCTAAACTCTGTAGCTTTTCTTGCTGCACCTTAGATTAATTCGTGTTTTCTGTTGGCACTATCCCTTGGTCCTGCCCTTTATCACCTCATTCTACCTTTTGACACCTCTGTTCTGCCATGGGCATGTGACCTACTGAGCTCCATCCTTTAACACCACCCTCCCATGGTTTCTGCCCATGGGTGGGTAGGTCCTGGACTGGATCTCACTTTTTTGCTAGATTTGCATCTTTCAAAACTTGGCAACTTTATCACTGCTCTGAGTACAAACCCTAAAGACTATCTGTTCCCCACTGCAGCTCCAAGAGGCAGAAAGGGCTGGGAGGACAAGATGGCAACAGTTCTCACTGCAGCCTAGGTGTTTGAGTTTCTGCTGCTGATTCTTAAAGCTGTGGCAGGTCCAATACAGAACTGAAGTCAATGATTGGAGCAGCTTCTTGTTGAGCAGATACTGAGAACCTGTATTTAATCTTTGGATTTTACTAAAGTTTGGTCATAATTGTATACTGATATATGAATCACAGATAAATTATTTTTCTAATACTTTGGTTAAATATGGCTTTTTATTTAGCTGTTATAATCAATATTTTTTCAGGCATACTGGGGATGTTAACATCAGGGGATCTTAATATCAATAAAGTTGTCTTGGGAAATAGTTTGTGAAAACATGCAGGCTTCTAGGTCTTCTGTCCTGAAGATTAACTGTCGCCATTTTTTATCAGAGATTGCTGAAAAGCACTTTTAAAATTGTTTGGTTTTCTGCATGGTTTACTGACAGTTTAAATCCTTTCAGATTATCCAGGTCTGCTATAAAAATGTTTATTACAGCTAAATGCCAGTTCTTTAAAGACATAGAACAAAACAAAAGCACATTCCTAAACTGAACAATACAGGTTCATAGATAGCAGAACGAATCATTTTCTTACTACTGGATCCTAAATTGTGGTTTTAAATGTCAGGAAAGCATGGAACCAGGTGCTGGGGTCCTGCTGTTGGCGCTTTTAGAAATACCTTCTTCATCCAGCTCTCAGTATAGTTCAAAGGTATACAGTGTGAGAGGGAGATGAACCTGGGGCAGATCATACTACAAGAGCTGGCAGAATGGAAGATTTACAAAAAGCATTTTATGGGTTATACTACCCACCAAGTAAAGTAAAGCAGATCAACAAAAGCAGACTGGTACCCACAGCCAGCCTGCTACAAGACAGACCCAAAGAAGAAAACAACCAAACGCCACTGGTTGTCACCTACAGCTCACAATTTAAATCACTTTAGTATATCTTCAGTGATTTACAACACCTTCTGGATTAGAGTGGCAAGCCTTTTTTTGTTTACTGGCAACTCCCAAATTTAAAACAGCTTCTCACCAGCAGCTATGGACCACCCAGCAGAGACATAGTCCCAGGAATCAAGCTGCATAACAGAACTAGATGCCAACTTTGTCCACATATACACTCAGGTAATACTGTTAGGAAAGGAAAGGTCCCCTGTGCAAGCACCAGTCGTTTCCATCTCTGGAGTGAAGTTGCTTTCACAACGTTTTCATGACAGACTTTTTACGGGGTGGTTTGCCATTGCTTTCCCCAGTCATCTACACTTCCCCCCAGCATGCTGGGTACACATTTTACTGACCTTGGAAGGATGGAAGGCGGAGTCAGCCTCAAGCTGGCTACCTGAAAACCCAGTTTCCACCAAGGATTGAACTCAGGTCGTGTGCAGAGTTTAAGACTGCAGTACTGCAGCTTTTAACACTCTGCGCCACGGGGCTCTCTGTTATGGGACCTTATTAAACCAGCTACCACTCAGGACTCTCAATGCAACAGGATCCCAGGCCAGTTTGCCAGGGATCCTGAAGGGAACTGGGGTTTTTTTTTGGGGGGGGGGGGGTTGTCATCTTCTGGGCATGGAGCAGTGTCACTGGGGTGGGGTGCGGGAGGTATTTGTGAATTTCCTGCATTGTGCAGGGGGTTGAACTAGATGACCCTGGAGGTCCCTTCCAACTCTGTGGTTCTATGATTCTAACTTTGACATCATTAGAACTCACCAAGAAATTAAATACTTTATGTCACTTGTATAGAAATTTTCATTGACTGTTTTTGACAGGTTTTACCAGACTTTATACCAATATCTGTAAATTTTCATGTACACTTATTACTTTACTTATCATTTTGAAGTACTGACCTCTCTCATCACCCATTATCTGCAACTGCTATTCTATCTCAGACACACAGAGAGCTCACACTGTTAAATTTTATGACTGTATAATCTACATTTCTACCTCTGTCCCCCTGCACTGATTTACACATGAAAAGTTCACAACCAAATTAACTCTCTGCCTTAACTCCTTCTTACCCCTCTTGTAATTATCCCACTTAAACAACATCTCCACATATCAGAAGAAGTGAGCTGTTACTCAAGGTTCACATTCTAATAAATCATGATAGTCTTTGAAGTGCAATTGGACATTTGTTTTATTTTGCCATAATAGACTAACATGCCTACCCGTTTGCAATAGAATGGACCCATTATAGAGTAATTTCACACTTTGAGAAATCTGTGCTCAGGGCCAGTGGGTGGGAGTATGTAGGGTAGGCAGCTGCCTAGGGCTCTACCCTGCCCTGGGGGTGCCGCTAGGTGCCCCCTTACTCCCCCTTGTCCATGCAGAGCACTCCTCTGAGCCTGCCTTCAAGGCAGGCTCGGAAGAGTGCTACACAGTGCAGTATGCTCTTCAGAGGCATCCTTGGAAGTCTCCGAAGAGCGTACTGTTTTAGCGGTGCCCAGCTGCTTTTGCTAAAACAGTGCACTCTTCAGAGACTTCCAAGGAAGCCTCCAAAGAGCGTACTGCAGGGGAAAGTGGCAGCACAGCAGCACTCTTGTGTGCCACCCGTTGCTTCCTCGTCCCCTGTTCGCCCAAGTGCAATGATGTCACTTTAGGTGACATCATCGTGCTACAGGCGTGCTTTGTGTGCATGCGATGATATCCCCAGGGGGAGCTTGGGGTGGGGGGGCGTAGCACCAGGGCTGTCCTGGGAGGGTGGCTTGCGCTGGAGCTGTCTGTGCTGTAGAAGATTTTGGGGGGAGGGGAGGTAGGCTTAGAAGCAGCAGAACTTGAAATCTATGCTCCATAGTAGGGGTGTGAAAAAAAAAATACGGAATTACACAGATTCGGAAATACACAAGGCCAAAAAAAATACGGAATACCGTGTATTTCCTATTACCATGCTCGGAATAGCCGCATATACGGTAGATGCGCAGCTATTTCTGAATATACGGCCCCATTATACCCTATGGCCATTGAAATCAATGGCAAAATAGGGTATATTGGAAGCCGCCTGGAGGAGAGGGGGTTTGAGGGAGATCCCCCCAAATTTGCAGGGAACCTTCAGGGCACTCTCCCCTACAAACCCGCCAAATCCCAAAAAGATGGGGCCAGGGGGTCCCATTCCAGGGGCACCCAAAGAGGGTGCCCCTATCCCACCATTATACCCTATGGGCCATTGAAATCAATGGCAACATAGGGCATAATTAGAGGCTACTGGGGGGCAGGGGGTTTGAGGGAGAGCCCCAAAAACTGCAGGGAAGCTTCAGGGGACTCCCCCGCATGCAAACCCCCCTGGCCCAAAAAGACTGCACCCATCTGTGGGCACCCCAAAAAGAACACTACTCCCAATGGTGAGAAAAAACCAATTAGAGCCACTTCCTCACTGTAATTGTCGTGGGAAAAGTGGCTCTGGGGAGCAGGAGGTTTTGAGGAGAGCCCCCCAAACTGCTGTGCAGCTTCAGGGCACTGTTCCACACAAACCCACATGGCCAAAAAAAATTGGATCAGGGGGCCCAATTCCTGGGGCACCCAAAGCCAAACCTAACTTCACACCAGAGAATCTCTATAGGACCCAAATGCACTACATCCCTCTATCTATTCTATGAACTCTGCTGGCCTGAAACCAATATAAACCCAGTTGCCAACATCACTGTCACACAAAACACAATCTGCTCAAGGTCTGCTCAGCAAACCCAGATGCCAGCTCTTCAGCCCTGCCCCAAACAACACGGGGAGAGCTTGCCAAGCACAACAAGCCTGCTGGTTCTGGGTCTCTCACCCAAGTGCCAGCTTCCCTGCCACAGAACACACAATCTACAGATGCCAACTCTCCTGCCCTGCCCCAAACAATACGGGGAGAGCTGGCCAAGCACAACAAGCCTGCTGGTTCTGGGTCTCTCACCCAGGTGCCAGCTTCCCCCCAAAAAAATCAGAACCAGGAAAAGGGACAACAGGAGAAGGCCAAGAAACTCAACTGTTAAAAAAGTGGCCTTTTAAACAATGAAAATTAGGCCAAACAGCGCCCCCAAGAACCAGAACCAGAAGAGAAAAGGAACCAGCAGCACAACACAGCAGCAACAAATGAAACACAGAATCCTTTTAAAACAGTAAAAAATGTAACTTTTAACAATACAGGAACTTTACCAACCCCTCCCCCCCCAAAAAAACCTTCACTCTAACCCCAAGAAATCCAAGCCACCCAAATCAAGAAAAGTAAACGGACACTGCACTTTTAAAAGTCCTCTCACTAAAGTATGATACGGGCAAATTGACAAACCCCGCACCCCACCCCAGGCCCCCACCCCCAGCAGAACCCCCTAACCCCAAATAAGCTACCCAGTACTCACCCACCCAAATCTGGATAAGTAAAGGGACTCTGAGTCTTAAAAAGTCCTTTTACTAACTAAAATAAAAACAAGAACTCCAAGACTGTCTTACCTTAGAGACGTCTTCTCTTCTCAAGGCAGGTCAGGAAAGGCTGAGAGAGAGCAGCAGCAGCTGAGGCCAAGGGCCAACGCAGCACAATCTCTCTCTCACACACCAACACACCAAACAACAGCAATGGAATGGAGTCCAGCCAGGCAGACTCTGACCCTACACAGAGCAATTTCAAAAAATAGCACTGCTCTGTGATTGGCCAGATAACACTGTTTACTTGGATACCCAAGTAAACAAAAGAACAAAAGAACAACAATTTAGTTGATGGCTGAGGGATTAGCCCAGCCCTCAGCTACACAAAAGCCCTGCAAAGCATGCATTTGCAATTCATTTTGCAAATGCATGCTTTAGATTGGCTGCTGGGGCTCCTCTCCCCCCTCCCCCTCCCCCCCTGATCCCAGGGGGCTATGGGAGAGGCGGGAAAAAGGCTTCCAAAGGCGGGAAAGGAAGCAAGCAGCTCCCTTGAGGCTGCAGATGCTCCTTTCCCGCCTTTTCCATTGACTTCCATATACTTCCGAATATCTTTACGGAAGTACACGGGGAGCCATATACGGCTCCCGTTTACTGACCTGAAAATGGAATCGGAAGTATACGGTGCTGTATACTTCCGAATCAGGGGTGATTCAGTGGTCTATGCGGTTCAGCTGAGCTGAATGCACACCCCTACTCCATAGTACTCGAATAAGCTACCACCTTAGCTGTTCATACAAGCCCCTGCTTTTACCATTAGCTGCTCATGTGTAGGAACAGTATAACAAGACTGACAAGCTATATTTACTTTACATTTATTTTGAATTCATTGTAAACATGAGTAGTTTCCACTTAATTCCTTTTGAGGAAATTAGAAGGGCTACAGTTGAGTGCCCAGCTGAGGAAAGGTACAGTCTTGCTTCTTACATGAACACCAGTGAACATAAGAACATAAGAGAAGCCATGTTGGATCAGGCCAATGGCCCATCCAGTCCAACACTCTGTGTCACACAGTGACCAAAAAAACCAGGCATCATCAGGAGGTCCATCAGTGGGGCCAGGACACTAGAAGCCCTCCCACTGTGCCTCCCCCAAACACCAAGAATACAGAGTATCACTGCCCCAGACAGAGAGTTCCAACAATACGCTGTGGCTAATAGCCACTGATGGATCTCTGCTCCATATGTTTATCCAATCCCCTCTTGAAGCTGTCTGTGGTTGCCTAATATCTGAGAACAGGGTCCAGGTTTGTCTGACTGTTATGATGCCATCTCCTAGGGACTTAAAACTAGGGACTTAAAAGTTTCACACCCTTGCAAGCTTTTTTTAAAAATACTTTTATTTTTATAATTGAAGTTTTGGGGACCACTTAGTCTTCTAGTCCTCAATGAGGGCAATGCCTGGACTCAGGGTACCATCCAGTATTCACTTGGTCTATTTTGAGGGATTATAAACTGGAAAGAACTATACAGGAGGCTTGTTGGAAACAACTAAGAAACAGCTTTATCTCTGTTGTATGCAGAGAGCAATCTTGGTGTAGTGGTTAAGAGCTATGGACTCTAATCTAATCTGGAGAATTGGGTTTGATTCCCCACTCTTCCACATGAATCCAGATGGGTGACCTTCGGTCAGTCACAGCTCTCTCATAACTCTTGCAGGGTGTCTGTTATGGGGAAAGGAAAGGAAGGTGATTATAAACCACTCTGAGACTCCTTTTGGTAGTGAAGTGTGGGATATAAAACCAACTCCAACTCCTCCTGGTTGTTCCTTTTCTCCAATCCTCTCAGTATTACAGTAACAGTGGAAAGCTGGGGCCTGAGAAAGTGTAACAGTTATGAAGTAGGTCTCTTATTTGGCTGATTGAGATATATAACATGGAACAGAAAAGCTTTTATTATTATTTTTTGCAGGATCAGCATCCCAACCCTACCTATCTTCAAAATATCTAAAGCCTAATCACTAGTCGACCCCCTCCCTAAGCAGCAGACCTCATAACTGTTCTCCCATCAGAATTCAGCTATCCTCAGCTCTGTCAGTTGTCCACAAGTTAAGCTGCAAAACTCCTCCTTTCCCCTCCCCTTTTCAGCATTCCAGTCCACTGTTTGAAAGTTATGGGCTGAGTCTTCTGGAGGGTGAACTTGAAACGGTCGCTCACACTGCCCCGCAAAAATATCCCCAGTTTATCCCTTCTACTTTCTTTCATAAACTTGAATGGCTGTCACTGATTTTTAAGGAAGAAAGGAAAAGATGGATGACCTCATCCGATCTCAGAAGCTAAGGAGGGGGTCAGCTCTGGTTAGCATTTGGATGGAAGACCACCAAAGAAGACCAAGGTCACAGAGGAAGGCAATGGCAAACTACCTCTGAATGCCTCTAGTCTTATGAAAATCCTATGGGGTTGGCTGTGATGGGAGCACTTCACTCACTCTCACACACACACACACACACACCAGTCCCTTGTCACACATTGCCTCCAGTCTCCTCCCACATAAATTTATGTATTTTTTTGCAATATTTATACACCTGCCTTTCTCCCAAGCATTTTGAGACCAAAGCTGGGTAATGATATAAAAACAGCTGGGGGAAAAATAAAGATTAAATGCATATATTAAATGCATTTTAAAAACCAGTCTAAAAACACCTTATGCCCATCTAGCATGATAGTCCCCTTTTCCTGGGCTCAGGCTGCCCCAAAAGCTTTTTGTAATGATTCCTGCAGTGTTGATGGAAAGCTGGGAGACTAGAAGCTCCCCAACCTTTTCTGGGAAGCTGTTCTGCAAGCATGGAGCAACCACTGGAAAATTCTGAGCCCAGATTATTGCAAAGCCTGCCTTAGTCAATGGTGGTACTAACAATGCATCTTGCTATGAATAACAAACTGCCATATGGAAATTTGAATAAATTATTTTACCTGATGTTTTTAATTATGTTGCAATTCCATATCTTCTGAAACTTTAGAAACTTTTTGGGGGAGAGGAGATTATATATTTGACTATGTATGCCCCAGTCTTCAGTAACATAATACATTTGACAAATCACTGTAAGAGTAAGGGTTGCGTGCATAAGTGCATGCAAAATCAAGCCAGCTTGCAAACACGAGGACTACATCTGTTAGATGAGAAGACTCCTTGGAGGATATGAGGGTGGAATTAAAACTGGACACATAAAAGATGCTATCTGAATCACTCCACTTGAACAATCTTACAGATTTGGCAAATTGAATGTAATAATTTTATTTTATCCATTAGCGGATCCCTGTAAGGACTGCACAAGGTCGTAGAGGAGTGAAGACAGTTTTATTGTTACATGATTTTGTGTAACAGGGTTTCATCTGCTTTTGGCTACATTAGAATTGGGGTTTTTAAAAAATGAATTGGCTTGAAATTTTAAGAAACCGGTTGTCTAAAAGCATTCTGGCTCTTAATTTTAAAATATCCTTTAAAAAATATCAGCTGATCACAGTCCTTTCCCAAAAGCAAATCTTTGCTTGCCTGATGCCTAAGCTCTTTGCAAGCTCCAGTATTTATGCATCACACACTTGTTCCTGAGTATCTGAGCAGTAAAGTCTGCAGCTTTTCATAGCAATTAAAAAGCTTATTTGAGAATATAGGAAGCATTGATGCTCATCTGTTGGTAGGGCTGCCAAGCTTCTGAGCAGGGTGGGGGTTCTCCTGCTTTGGAGGTCCCCAACCCACTGGCCTGCAGTGGGCTGGTGGAGGGATCTCCTCCTGACGTTGCCAGCGCGATGACATCACTCGCAAGTAACGTTATCACTCCAGTGATGTCACATGCTGGCCACTCTAGGAGCTTCCAGGGAAACTGTGGATTTCCCAGACGGTCTAACAATTTGGGAGGAAAACTGTATGGTACCATAGATTTTTTTTCCCCTCCCAAATTCCTACAGCATCCGGGAAAAACATAGTGTTTTCTCGGAAGCTCCTAGAGCAGCCAGTGTGCGATGTCGCTAGCTCAGTGACGTCATTTGTGAGTGACGTCATAGTGCTGCATGTGCTATGTGCACACAAAGTCTCCCACCTGAGGCCATGGGGGACTTGGCAACCCTATCTGTTGGTTACAGAATATGAACTCCACTCCCAACCTTTCCTTTGTCCTATTTTCCCTACTTGCCTATCCATTTTACAACCCTAATTCTGTCTGGCAGCCCATCTTGAATTGCAGTTCAAGGTCTACAGTTATTTATATGCCTGTCTTCCCCACCCCCATCAGGATGACTTTAGAGCAGAAGTTCAGGACCACAGTCTGGTCTCCCCACCACCAAAGTAGTCTGCAGCTAGTCCTGTTGAACAAACACAGTGGCACAGGTGTAGAACCAGGTTACACCATATGTGTTTGTGGCAATGGTGGGATGAGATGAGACAATCTTGCTGAATGTTTATGATTCATAATTTAATTGTGTTGCCAGGTCTGGGTTAGAAAATACCTGGAGACTTCGGGGGTGAATCCAGGAGAGGGTGGGGTTTCAGAAGGGGAGGGGCCTCAGCATGGTACAATGCCATAGAGTCCACCCTTCAAAGCAGCCATTTTCTCCGGGGGAGCTGCTCTCTGCCAGCTAGAGATCAGTTGTAAAAGCGGGAGATCTCCAGGCTCCACCTGGAATCTGGCAACCCTAAATTATCATCTAAAAGATGTAGCCACGAGGCACTGCCTGCCTCTATGGGAGTACCCTACAAGTGGTGGGATCCCCAGCTTTGGAACTCAGATGGAAGCCTCTTGTCAGAAACAGGCCAAGTGAAGCCACTCTCTGCAAAGGATCAGAGAAACACATCTGGGCTTGTTCTGATTACAACATAGGCATCCTCCTGGCCTGGCTCCTTTCCCTCTCCCAAAAGAACAATGAGGGTTCACAGGTAACGTGTTGCTCGTGTCTTAATCTCTGGCTAGCAACTAATGGCCAGTCTTTCTACCTTCCCACCACAACTCAGCTTCTTTTATATACCTCTATGCTAATGCAAGACAGGTTGTACAAATCCTTTGTCTTCCATCTCAACTCCTCTTCACAGTATTGAAACTAAATTGATAACAAACATTAAGACCATCATGGCCCATCCTGGCAAATATTAAGAGTCATCCGCACCTATTGTCTTGAACTGGGAATCTATTCAGGTACCCCGGAAAGACACACCAGTGACCATTAAGAGTCATCATAGCTCTGGGAGGGTCTCCATCCCTCCAAACCTTATGTAAACTGAATGCAAACCCCACTACCTCATGCATTCTGTATGGAGCCATATACAGTTTGTACCCCTGTTTACTCTCTGTAATTGGGTCTTTTGGGCATGTCATGCTGGTCGTGCATGCCCTCTTCTCCATTTTCCTTCTATATGGAGGTCTGAACATTTGGAACAGGTAATATCACCAACAATCCCTAAAAATCCCTATCAATCACCTCTATTTTCCTAGTTCTTGATTGTGTGTATTGTATGCTTGTGTGTGTGATTGTATTTTTCTACATATCTAATGGTAAACATTTTTAAATATATTTTACTCTGGGGTCTTCCTTCTGATACCAGACCTTTGTATTATTGGTGGAGAGATCTCAGCTCAAATTGGCTCTACGTAAGTCTCTCTCTTGCTAATTCCCCCATCTAAAGAGGAGACAGCTAGCATTTCTAGTAACAAAGAGGTACCACATGTGACCATTGATTCCAAATTTTCGCTTTCTCCATCCTATTCCCTTCCCCACAGGTTCATACAAACAACACCTGATTTAATTCTCCCTCTGTCAAGGATCAATGGAGAGATTTGAGGCAGAGATCTCAGCTTCTGCTGAGGCTGCTAAAACAACCACAGTGGTGCCCAGATTTCATAGGAGTTTGAGTGTTGGTATGGTTGCCTGAGAAATTTTATCAAATGTTGACGCATCAGCCTTGAGTTCCACTGCAGGACCTTGGTAGAGAAGGAACTTGCAGTAGAATTTAAGCTATGCAGTCAGTTTCCAAGGCCCCAGGATGGAACTGAAAGTGACTTTAGGATTTGATGAGATTGCTCAAGCAACTAAAATGGCACCCAAACTCTTGAATAGTTGGGTGCCATTTCAGTTGTCTGTGTAATCTTATATTTTTGATGCATCCCCAATGCAAACACAAATTGGAGGAGTACCTTTGGATGAGTTGCTCCCAATGGGGTCAGTGGAAGCAAATAACCTCCTCCTCTCCATTGTACAATTTGGATTACCTGCCCAGGGGCCAGGACTTCAGTATTAATATAATCATGTAATTGCTGTGTTGATGGTGGTGGCCCTCCAGAAGACAGGCCCATCAGGATATTCCTCTGTAAATCAAAGAGCCAGTCTGGCACAAAGCTCAAAATATGTGTATGAAAAATAGTACTTGAGGAGAAAAGGTTTTCTGTGGTAAGGGTTTATTTTATATTGCTATTTGTGGACTATATGCTGGTAGATGGGCATGATATCAGAAGGGACCATGGATGGGGCATCATGTGACTTTCTAGAATTAGGAATATGTATATATATCACAGTTTAAGTTTATTTATAGGGTTGACATGGAACTATAGGGGGAATCACAATAGTCCAGGTGCTAACACTGCAGAACATCTTCAGATTTCCATGAAGCTTTTACCAGATTCCAAGTTTGCTTCCACACAGCAAGGATTCATTGCCACTCTGAATTTTCTGGAGATATAGGAGTTTTCTGGAAATTTTCTTCTGTCCTTTTTCTGATTTTTCTTTTCCATATGTGCCATCAGTTGCTTCAAATTGATTCTTTGGGTTGCCATGATGACTCACTGACCATTTTTTTGTTCTTTTCTTCAACTATGGTCTAGAGAGCTATAATGGCTATTGAATTTAAAGTAGATAAGTTCTAGGGCACTGTGGTGCAATATCAATGCACTCCAGCCATCCTGCAGCTTTCCCACCCCTTTCCTTTCTAGACAATTGGGATAAAAACTGCCTGTACTTTCTCCCTTATATTTTCACAACAAAAGGAGCAGGAGACTTCATTATTTAAAAAAAAATGAGAACAAGAAAGTCAGAAGAAATAATATTTGAAATAGAGATAAATAAGTGGTAATAGATTGTAATGGTGCTATAGAGCTATCATATAGTATCAGTCATTTTTTTTCACCTTGCAAAAAGTCCTGTGGTGGTATAGCAGAAAACTGTGTTGCAAAAATGCCACTCATAAGGGGCTGATGGTGAGGAAAAGGTGCCAATGTAGGAGGGGCCTGTGCAGCAGGAAAATTCACAGCATTATTTTCACATGGTGTCCTAACATGCTTGGACTGAATTCATTCAAAAAAGATCAGAGTAAAGCAGGTTTGCAAAGGAGCATATCAGGGAGAGCGAAAATCTGGCAAGAGGACAATTACAGCATGATGTTGCCTAGAAACTCCCCCCTCCCCAAAAAAGTTTCAGTTTTGACAACAAGGCAATGAAAAGCCTGCATGTGGAATGAGCCCAACAGTGAATTTATACAACTGAGAGATGAACAAGAAATTATAGACATTAGTGCCATTCAAATTCTGTTATAATTGGGAAATTTGATTAAGATAAGCCTACAAGCATTATTCAGGAAATATACCCCATGGTTGCAAAGTGTTCATGTATTTGATTAGCAGTTTTAATAGATGAACAGAGTTAGGGTGGTGTAGTGTGGTTAGCGTGTCAGAGTAGGATCTGGGAGACCCAGGTTCAAATCTCCACAATGCCATGGAAGCTTGCAGGGCGGCTTTGAACCAGTCATACACTTCCAGCCTCACAGGACTGTTTTGATGATAACACAGAGGAAACAAGAATAATGTACTTGGGGTCCCCATTAGAGAGGGGGAAAGGTAGAGGTAGTCCCTTGTGCAAGCAGGCCTGGTGCTAGGGGTTCTGCCGCTCCTGGCAGACCCTGCGCCACGACCCCCCCAGCGCAATAACATTACTAGTGATGTCATGCAGCGGTGTGGGGAGAGAGAGCAACAGGTGGCGCACAAGAGTGTTACTTCGCTGCCGCTTTCCCCCTGCACCACCTGACTGCTTTCAAGCCGAAAGCGGCTGTCACATTCTTTGGAGGCTTCCTTGGGAGTCTTCGAATAGCGCTGTGTTTTAGCAGCGCCTGGCCGCTTTCAATCTGAAAGCGGCCAGGTGCCACTAAAACACCGCGCTATTTGGAGGCTTCCAAGGAAGCCTCTAAAGAGTGCGGTAGCTGCTTTCAGCTTGAAAGCAGCCGGGCGGTGCTAAAACACTGTGCTCTTCGGAGGCTTCTAAGGAAGCCTTCAAAGACCACGGCAGCCGAGTGGTGACTAGAAGGGAAGGGACAAGGGGAGTAAGATAGCGCCTTAGGCAGCCGCCTACCCCACCTACTCCCATGCGCTGACCCTGTGTGCAAGCTCCGAGTCATTATTGGCCCATTGAGTGATGTCACATCACATTTTCACGGCAGACTTTTTATGTGGTGGTTTGCCATTGCCTTCCCCCGTCATCTACACTTTACCCCCAGCAAGCTGGGTACTCATTCTACCGACCTCAGAAGGATGGAAGGCTGAGTCAACCTTGAGCCAACAACCTGAACCCAGCTTTCGCCAGGATTGAACTCAGGCTGTGAGCAGAGCTTGGACTGCAGTAGTGCAGTTTACCACTCTGTGCCAGGGGCTCCTATTAGAGAGGAAGGCAGGGTATAAATAAAGTATATAAAATAAAAATAAATAGATGGTGAGGCAGTTGAGGTATACTTCAACGTTACATTGTATGTTTATGATTAGCTGTTAGGGTTACTTCTTTCCTACTGGTTTGTATTCTTTCTCTTGTTTTTAAAACATTTGCCTGCTGAACAAAAGTTTGTTATTGTATTGCTTCTGATGGTGGTGAGATCTATCTATTAGTTTCAAATTCAGCCTCTGATTTGAGTTTTTTCCCCCCTAGATGGTGAGCCAGCTGGAAGCCCAAATAGCTAACTTAAATGAGGCACTCACATCTCAGACCACATTGCAGCAAGAGTTCTTACAAAGAGCCAAGAAAGCAGAAAACACATTTGAAACACTTCATGATCAACTGATGCATCTGGAAAGTGAGCTGGTGTTCAGGGATGTGGCATGTGATGCTTGGAAGCTGGAGAAACAAAAAGTAATAGCTTCTGATTGTAGGAAGAATGCAATGCAAGCTAGAGGGACAACTGAGTCTAGTGACCTGAGCTGATTTGGCGTAAGGGTTTTTTGGGGGGTAGTGGTCATGTTGCCAGTGTGATTGATGCTCAGTTTGCACTTGGAACAGAGATTCCACTCTGCACATAGTAATCTGGCTTGTACCACGGGGAGCTGTAGGTTCCATTTCTACACCAGATGTAGATTGCATTCCCCATGCACACTATTCTTATGCCACCATAGTGATTCTTTGACCATTTCTCTATTTTTATGGTGCATGCATAGTGCTTCTCAATAATATCATATTGCACCTTTGCAAAAGATTTTACGTAGTACTGTTTCAGAATAATGAATTGCTTAAATCCTATGGTAATGCTAATTAATGTAAGGGACTTTGATTGTAGTCATCTCCAATGAAAACCTAAGTAGCTTCCTACAGCTTGCCAGAATAGGAGAGCGCAAATGCTAATTTAGAGAGAAAGAAATCCACTTGTCTCTTGTATTGTCCTAATGTAGTAACATGCTTACCTTGCCCTGATCTCCCAAAATCAAAACAACTTCAGTTTTGTTGGTAGCAAGAACACCAAGGCAATTTACTGTAAAAGTGCAAAGGAAGGGAACAAAGAGGGTGTTTCTTTCATTCAAACAGGATGCATCCTCTTCCCTAACAGGTGTAAGAAAAATATTGTCCCAACAATGCCATGCAAGGAAAGTTTTTTCAGGTTAAAAAAGCAGACCTTTTAGTGGAAAAAATGGGCTGTTTGTGATTTGAATAGGAATGGAGGATGAGGTCATATGGGGAAGAAAGGCACACAACTAGAATTGCTGATATGTTGATGAACGCATATTATTACAAGCATGCTTTTTAAATGCAAGTAGCACTTTTTTGGTAGGTTGGGCATGGTGGCATGATCATTAGTCAGGATGGGTCATTAGGTTACTGTGGCATAGGGGATCAAAAGAGCTCCAAGGGGTAGGTTTTGTGTTCTGAATTTGGTCAGAGAAAAAGAACACTGAGTGAAAATGTTCTGAGGTTTCTGCCTGCTTGTCTTGAAAATTCATGGGATGCTGTTTGGAAGCCTGTAGTTGTATTCCTTAACAATTTAGCCTTCATCTTGGAGCATTCATTTTATGCTCATTAGCAATGAGAATACAGCATTGACTTCCTGTCTCTGTCAATATACACAAAAAGAAATCATCCCAAAGAAGAAGGTGCTGAAATTTCTTGATGCAGCCCATGCTGCAGTTAACAGATGGGGAGGAATCCTTGAACTGTCATTGTTGTCCAGGAGGTACAGTCCCTTTCGTGATCTCTAGGCCGAAGACAGTGTAAGATGTCAGGAATCAACAGTAATTGGCCTGTCATACAGATCCAAGAAGGATGCTTGCCCACTGCTCTGAGAAGTGACAGGAAAAAATTATGCCTCTTTTTGGAGTGCAAGTCCAAGTGTGTCTCCAGTATTAGCCATGTTCACAGGTTACATCTTGCCTGTACATGCATACAATTGTTTGTGAGAATTGAGCTAACATGCCTGCACTTTAAAAACAAAATCAAAGACCAGTATCTAGATAAATGTGTGATTTCAATTAAACACTGAGCTATACCTGCATTGAACATAACATGAGAATAATTGAATGCATATATAAAGAAAAATAGAGTGTATACTGTACACAAATTTTACATGCATTCATACCATGTCTTAAGTATTAAAAAAAGTTGACAAAATCACTGCTCTGGTCACTCTGGCACAGGGGAGCAGAAAGCAGGCATAGCTGGTGGTCAGTTTAATGAGTCAACCTGAGAGTAATCCAGAGTACATCACTTGCTGTGCTCTTCCTTCCTTCCTAATTGCAAACATTCTGCACATTAGAAAGTGCTATGTAAATGGTTACTAAATCATCAGTTGCCACAATCCAGTAAATAGCTATGCTTTTGTATCTGATACTGCTAGTAGCTTGATTCATATGTCCCCTGTGGCAGCTGTTTCTTCAGTACTTATCTTTCTATATTTGTTATCTTGTAGTTGTGGGTCACAGGGCCCCTTCTAACTGACCTTGGCCCCAGTTTCAAATAAACCAGCTGTGTGTGGAGCAAGTCTTTAGAACACAGTTGCTTTTTGAATTCCTTCCTATGCTTAAGAGATGACAGTCTGCAGAAGGTAAATTGGCTGAATGAACCACACTCATGTTTATGCGGCTGTATCTCAGTGAGGGAATAGAAATGGTCATACCTAATAAAAAAAACTTGCCAGCAGATGCATAAGAAACAGAGTTTGATTTCTGTGCTTTTGTACAATGCACGGTGGTGATTTGTTCAGTTGAAAATTTATTGATAAGAGTATAATATGATGCCAGTTGTTTGGGGAAAGAATGGCAGTACAGAATTTAGAGGTGGTTTTGATGGATCATTTAGTATAGCTTTGCAGAAAAGTGTCTCTCCTGGTAAATTTCTGTAATTAAAAAAACCCAAAGCTTCAGTTCAGTGCAAAAGGCAGCAGCTCTGATCTTTTGTTGTCTCTTTCAATTTCTTCCCACATTCCTCCTCTGAAGTATCTTAAGTTTTTGGATCAGCTTTCTGAAAAGATTAATCTGGACAGCATGGCAACTGATATTGGGTTTGACATGAGGATGGACGCAGTACTGGCCCGGGCTGAGCAATTGATCCGATTGGAAGGAGACACATTGACTGAAAATAAAATCATGGCACGCAATCTGCAAAGGAAAGTAAGCAAAGTGGAGCAGGATTAGAAAATATATGACTTTTAAATTTAGACTAAAGTTCTGTCTTTAATGATTTCACATTTAATGAGGATGAAGTTGTGTGAATAACCCTTTGTACTCTTAACTGTAGCTGAAAATTCAAAAAGAGAAACTTGACAGCAAAGAACTGCATGTGAAACTTTTGCATCAGAAGATAATTCAACTGGAAGAAGAGAAGCAGGTACGCACAGCCCTGGCTGTAGAAAGAGATGATGCCAATCTTACAGTCAGAAAGTTACAAAAGAAGTTGGAGAGGCTGCAGAATGAACTCGTCTTGGCAAGAGATACAAACACTGATCTGAAAATAAAATTGGCTGATGCCAATGAACTGAAGGTGGGTAACAGATCTCTCTTTTTACCAATGTGTGAAAGATGATTCCATACAAGCAGACAGTTTAGCAGTGTGAAATACATTAAAATATACACATACAAAACTACCCAGTTTACAGTGATTAGAGAACCAAGGAATGCTATGAAACATGCAATCTGCAGATTCCTTGGAAGATGTATACCAGTGCTGTAAGGTAGGACAGCTTTACTATTGCCATATGAGACAGAGTGTTTATCTAGTGGGTACTTGGGCAGAGGTGACATTTGAACTAGGGGCCTCCTGGCTCACTCTCTTAGCTAGCACACTGCATTGGTTCAGTGGGCCACTAAAGCTGTGTTTACTATGCAGTGCCATTGGGGGTGCTGATGTGGTGTACTTGTCTTAATATGGAATTGTTTATGTTTGAAGAAAGAGATCACAAATCCCTGCTGAAGAAAAGTTAGCTAATCCAACATAACATAATTTTTGGGCAAACTACATGATATGTAAAAATACACTATATCTTGATGAAAGAAACAGTGTTTTAAATAAGTAAATATTACAACCTGATTACTGATATTTTTTTTTAAAGCTTTTGATGGGCAGTTGAGAGAGAAGCAGCAAGGGACGTGCTTAACTTTTCCACCTCTTTTTAAACAATGCATGCGTGCATTTTAAACCTCACTGGGGAGGGGGAGCTGTTTGGGGAAGATTAAGCACCCCTTCCTCCTGCTTTTCTTCACTCTGTCACATCTCAGAAGCCACTTTTCTCAACTCTTACACACATACTTGCAAGTCAGAAGTAGTCAGTCTAGGGTTCCCATTCCTTAGGCAGAGGCAGGAACCCCCCATTTTTGGAAGCTTATGCCCATCACCAGCCAGCTGGCTGGTGGGGAAAACCCCACCCCCAAATTGCCATCGCCCTGTGACAATGCTGTGACATGGAAGTGACATCATTACACCAGGGGCATCATACAATGATACTTTGGTTTGAGGGCAAACCTTTATGGTTTGAGGGCAATTTTACCTTGGAGTTTTGTCCTTAAACCAGAGCATCACCTCACAATGTCCCTGATGTGATAATGTCACTTCAGCATGACTTCATTGTGTTGATGATGTTGCTGTTTGGGGCAAAGCCCAGCCTCACTCTCAGACGGCTCCCTGCCACCCCTCACCAGCAGCTCCCAACTCTAAGTCAGTTTCTCATACTATAATTGATATGGATTTCTAACCAGACATGCACTTTGCATGAGAAATATAGTCAACCACAGCATTTGAATTTCTGCTATGCCAAAGTCAACAAATGGGCAAGGCTGATCAAAGAGGTTCTGTACAAGGCAGATAATTCAAGTGGCACTTTATCACCCATGGCTTGAGGTGGGCAGTCTCACCTTGCCTAGTGGGACAGCTGGCCCTGATATGGTATTGCTCCTTGTCCCTTATTCAGCAAAAAGCTAAATGGGGATGTAGTCCAGGCAGAACCTTCATATGATTATTTGTGGCATATCAGCCATCCCATGGTTTCCTTGTCTTTTCTTCCTGTTTAGTTATTTATAGTTATTGTCATCTAAGAGTTACATTACTTTATCCTGGGAAATGATTTTCTTTAAAGATACTATTTTGACTTCAGACCTGTAGCTCCTGTTCAGCACAGTGGAGACTGCATGTGACAATTCAGCATCTGTATTTTATTTTTCATTGTCATAAATAGTGGAGAAGTTTCCTGGTGGGTTACTACCCTATGGGGCCACTGGCAGCCAGGTGTCAAGCATGGAAAATTCTAATAACCAGACATTGTTGCAAAGTTTATTGATAATCCAGTGTTACTCTTTCAATGGACTTATTGAAAGTGATACAGGGCAATGAAAGGCATACAGTATTAAAAGATACTTCAAAGAAGCAAAGGGAGATAAGGAAGGAATGTCACACCAGTGTGTGAACTGCTACAGTTTATGCATTCAATTATCTATTGCGTTTACAATCTCCTGTCTTCCCAGGCCTTAGCTTGGGAACAGGTTTGGCGCCTTCTACCTTCAAAGCATTCCTACATTTGTTACATTAAAGGAGACTGAGGGAAAAGTACAGAAAGGAAACAGGTAGGGGGGTGCATGTCTTAATACTCAATGACTTCTAATATATTCAGAAAACATAGGGAAAAAACACAAGATTAATACTCATATGCTTGACATACTGCCCCCCTTAAGACCCACTTCGGGGTTTGTCTGGATGCAGTAGGTAAAATTGCTTTATTAACCTTGGAGCTCTCACATTAGAGGATTCAACCCACTCGTCGTAACTGGGGGGAAAGTGTTTCCAACTTATTAAAAAATATAACACCCCTCGTCTTAATTTGGCATCTAATATTTCCTGCACTTCGTGGTGACTTTGTCCCTCAATCAGAATAGGTTGTGGCGCTGGGGGGGGGGGGGGGAGGGTGCCAATTCGTAGCTCCAGGATCTCGGCGGAGAAGGCTGCAATGAAAGACAGGGTGGATTTTACTAAACATTTTGGGTAGCTCCAGTTCCACTGTTACTTTATTTATCACCCTCTTTATTTTGAAAGGTCCCAAAAATTTGTGCGCCAGTTTTCTAGAAGTTTGTGGTAGCAGCAAGTTTTTGGTGGACAAAAACACAGTCTCTGCTACTTTAAAGTCCCACACTGGAGTGTGCTTTTTGTCATACTGCTTTTTGTAATTGTCTTTCGCCGCCTCTAGATTTTCTTGAATTACCTTCCACTCCTTTCCAGTTCTCCCCACCACTGCTTGAACGAGGAGGGTGGTTCTGTTGTGTCCCCCTCCGGGAGGAGGGGAAAAGGCTTTCCTTCATACCCATTTACTATTTTAAACGGGGAAGTTTTCGTGGAGCTGTGGAGGCTGTTATTATATCCATACTCTGCAAACGGTAGTAACTCGGCCCAATTGGATTGTTGGTAATTCACATAACACCGTAAGTATTGTTCCAGAAGCGCATTAATCCATTCCGTCTGACCGTCAGTTTGAGGATGGTAGGCAGAACTCAGCCCTTGTTCCATCCCGGTCAGTTTGCAGAACTCCTGCCAGAAGTTGGCAATGAACTGCAGACCCCTGTCACTAATGACTTTATCAGAGCATGAGTGTAATTTGACCACATTCTGGAAAAATAAATAAGCCAACTTCTTTGCATTTGGTAATTGGGCACAAGGAACAAAATGGGCCTGTTTCGAAAAAGTGTCCACTGTTACCAGAATTACAGTTTTCCCTTGCGAGATGGGTAATTCTACAATAAAGTCCATGGACACTACTGACCACGGTCGAGTGGCTGTTTCTATTGGTTGCAACAGTCCAGGAGGTTTTCCTCCTCTCTTTCTTGCCATGATACGAACTGGGCAAGTGGACGTGTACTCAGATACATCTTTTTTCATTTGTGGCCACCAAAATTGCTTGTTGGCTAAGTGTAGGGTTTTTACATACCCGAAATGTCCCGATAGTTTACTGTTATGGCAAAATTGCAATACCTCTTTCCATAAGGGTTCTGGCACATACAACTTCCCGTCCCTGTACCAAAACCCTCCTTCCCCTTTCTTTACTCCTTCTGGCTTGGTCTCTCCCTCAGCCTCTATGGCTTTTTTCAGTCGTTCTCCCCCCCATGTCTCTCCAGTCTGGTTCTTTTTGGATCGGGTACTCACCATCCCAATTACATGTTCTGGAGAGATAATTGAGTCTATCACTTCCTCCTTTTGGCTGTTATGCTGGGGGAGTCTCCATAGTGCGTCAGCTAGAAAGTTTTTAGATCCCGGAATGTGCTTCAGTGTAAAGTCAAATTTGGCAAAGAACCCCGCCCAGCGAATTTGCTTTTCAGTTAATTTCCTATGACCAGTAAGAGCTTCTAGGTTCTTGTGGTCAGTCCAAATCTCAAAGGGTACTCTTGCCCCCTCCAACCAGGATCTCCAAGTTTTCAAAGCAAAAGTTACTGCAAATGCTTCCTTTTCCCACACGGACCAATTCTGTTGTTCCTGTGAAAACTTTTTGGAAATGTACGCACGGGGGCGTAATCTATCTTCCTCATTAATTTGCATTAATATGGCTCCTACAGACGCGTCACACTGAACAATGAAGGGTCTCAGTTTGTCTGGGTGGGTTAGGATCGGTTCACTGGTAAAGAGTCTTTTTAATTTATTGAATGCCTCTTGGCACTCAGCCATCCATGCTAGTCTTGCGCCCGGCCGTTTGGCCTCCGGACCTTTTCCTTTAGTCTTTAAGAGGTCCATGAGGGGCAGTAAGGTCTGGGCAAACCCTTAAATGAAGTTATGATAAAAATTCGCAAATCCGAGGAAAGATTGGAGCTGTCTACGTGTCCTTGGGGGTTCCCAATCTAATACTGCTTGGATCTTAGCTGGGTCCATAGCTAGCCCTCTGGAACCCCAAATAATCAAGTTCCGTTTTATAAAACTCCCATTTAGACAATTTGGCGTACAACTTGTTCTCGTATAGGGTCGTGAGCACCCTCCTCACGAGTCTCACATGGGATGGCAGGTCTTTAGAATAAATAATTATATCATCTAGGTACACCACGACCCCCTTGTACAGGTACTCTCGTAGTACTTCGTTGATGAAGCTCATGAACACTCCTCGAGCCCCTTATAATCCAAACGGCATGACTAAGTACTCAAATTGCGCCATGGGGGTGTTGAAGATGGTTTTCCATTCTTCGCCTTCTTTTATTTGCACTGTAAAGTAGGCATCTCTTAGATCGAGTTTTGTGAATATTTTCCCTCTGACACCATGCTCAATAAGTCTTTTATCAATGGGATAGGGTAGGAATTAGAAGTGAATATCCCATTTATCCCTCTAAAATCAGTGCATAGTCGCAGCCCCCCATCCTTCTTTTTCCTAAACAATACTGGGGCAGTGTGCGGAGCCGTGGCCAGTCTGATGAACCCTCTTTTCAGATTTTTGTCTAAAAATTTTCTTAGTTCAGCTTTCTCCGCCCACCCCATAGAGTATAGTTTGGCTTTGGGTAGTTGTTGTCCTGGGATCAGTTCTATTGCGCAATCCGTGCTATGGTGAGGGGGGGGCAATTCGTCTGCCTCCTCCTCATCAAACACTCCTAGTAAGTCTTTATATTCTTTGGGGATGGATCTAATTTATTCCACCATCAAGCACAGTCTCTCATTTCTAGGGGGTGGCTCTACTCCCCATGCCTTAATCCACTGGTGGCGTTTGCACTTGCTGTCCATGAAGTCTATGCTTTGATCCCCCACCTAATGTCCGGCTCATGCTTCGCCAACCAGCCAACTCCTAGCACCACATCGAATGCTGCTGAAGGGGCTATCACAAATAGTTCTGTGTCCCAATGGTCCTCTGTGCCCACCAGCACTGCCTGGGTTTGTTCCACGCACGGCTCCCTTTTCATTACTGACCCATCCATTTGTTTGAATTGGATGAGGTGGGGCAGGGGTGCCGTAGACAGTCCTAGGACCTCCACTAATTTAGGGGTAATTATCTCTCTCATGCACCCCGAGTCAATAAGGGCCCATACATGTATGAACCTTTTCAGCTTAGAGTTCAACAAAGTCAAAGGGACACAAAATAAAGATCCAGTTATTCTCACCCTCAGTGGTGCTGTTAAATCCATGACCTGCTGCTTAGCACCGTTCAGTGCAGGTTGTTCCCATTTCCCGCTGGCTCTTCTTCCCAGGACAGCTCACTCAACTCATCCAGGAGGATAGTCTCTTCAGTGATGGTGGGTGTTATGGTGCTCCCTCTGGCTGATTCTTTTGGGTGTCCTGGTGTCTTCATCGGCACTGGAGCGATGGTTGGGGGCGGGTCTCGAGGTCTTTCAGGGCAATTGATAGCCATGTGATTTGGGTCCCCACATTGGTAGCATCGCCTCACTGGCGGAGGTTTGGTAGTTCCCCCACTCTGCTGGGATTTCTTCCCTTCTGGCTTTGCCCCTGACTGAGACTTGCGTCCCCCCTTTCCCCCTTGGTGCTGCTGTTATTGTAGGGCCACCCGCTTCATGGTGGTTTCTACTTCCCCTGCTAGTTGTATCCACCCCACCAACATAGTGGGGCAAGCTTGCTGCAGGCACCGGTCCAGTACACTGGCGTTCAGGTCCCTGGTGAAGTGCTCGATCTTCATCAGTTCGCTCCAGCCCCAGACCTTAGCAGCATTGGTTCGGAACTCAGCAGCAAACTCTCTCATGGATCTGGACCCTTGCTGCATGTCACGTAGCGCTGTCAGGGCTCTAGTTTCTTGCAGAGGGTCTTCATATTGGGTTAGGATTGCTTGCAGAAACGCGGCCACCGTGTCTAGTTCGGAGCTCCGGGTCTCGTACAGGCTCACATACCATTGCTTGGCAGCCCCCTTCAGTTTTGATCCCAAGTAGTCTACCTGGCTAAATTCATCTGGGAAGGTTCTCCCCCAGTAACACATGTAGCTATTAGCCTGGATGGAGAAATATTCTACTTCATCTGGATCCCCATCGAAAGTGGTCTCCCGTTCTCTGCCCCTTCTGTAGTCCCTGGGTGTGGGATCGGGGCCTGCCAGCGGCTGGATCGGAGCTGGTTGGGCCGGCTGGATGGGTTGCGTTGGCAGGGCGGCTGGAATCACCGGGGGCGCCTGTTGGGGTGGTAGCAATGGTATTCCTCTCCCGGGTACTGCAGGTTTCAGTAACCGGTCTATTTGCCTGCGGATCTCTTGGGCCATGGATTGGGTATTGGCTTGGATTTCTTCCCTCAACCTCCTGGCCATCTCTGCCATCTCCCCACTTACGGTTTTGAGGATGGGCGCTTCTTCCGGTCCCTTACCTCCATCTTCTTCATCCGAGTCTGGTACCCCTCCTCCGTCATCTGGTTGGGGACCTTCCCGCTCGTCTTGCTCCCCGGGTGGGGTGTTCACCCGTTCATCTCCCAAGGGTCCTTGCCCAGCCATTTTTCCTCCCCTGGAATGTCTGGTTAGGATGGCCTCTCTTCTGGCGGGCGCTTCCTCCATCAAAGTGGTTGAAGTCCGCGGTTCCCACTTCCGTGGGGTGATCAGCAGTTCTTGGATGTGTAGAGGGGACCTGCACCCCGTGGCTCTCCTCGCGTCCAAGATGTGCCACGGAGGGGTTCACACCTCTAAGTTCTCCCATGGGTTGAAAGGTTCTCTGTTGTCTGGGGCACCCTCCGCCATTCAGTTAAAGAGTTGCCAGTTCAGTTGAAGCTTTCTTTTGGATCACTTTCAGAATGTCAAGCATGGAAAATTCTAATAACCAGACATTGTTGCAAAGTTCTAGTTTATTGATAATCCAGTGTTGCTCTTTCAATGGACTTATTGAAAGTGATACAGGACAATGAAAGGCATACAGTATTAAAAGATACTTCAAAGAAGCAAAGGGAGATAAGGGAGGAATGTCACACCAGTGTGTGAACTGCTCCAGTTTATGCATTCAACTATCTATTGCGGTTACAATCTCCTGTCTTCCCAGGCCTTAGCTTGGGAACAGGTTTGGTGCCTTCTGCCTTCAAAGCATTCCTACATTTGTTACATTAAAGGAGACTGAAGGAAACGTACAGAAAGGAAACAGGGAGGGGGTGCATGTCTTAATACTCAATGACTTCTAATACATTCAGAAAACATTATAGAAAAAAACCCCCCAAGATTAATACTCGTATGCTTGACACCAGGAACTTCAAGAACCAATCTTCAGTAACTCTGCCAGCACTTCAGGACCATTTGCCTTCAATGATAAATGATGACTGCTCAGCGATTGTTTCCTCCGTCAAGGCTGCCAGTTTGTGGGAAAGGGCAATAGGGGAGCCAGTGCTGATAATCAACACCACTGCTCTTGTGTGAGCTGAGTGGCACCTGCAGAGCTGGCAGGTAAAGCTGCAGGGCCTGCTCAGCCTGTCTTGCTCTTGGGCCATTTTAACTCCCCAGTTTGCTATGACTGTCATGAATGGCACTGCAAACATTGTTTATAGTTCTTCTGTCTCTTTGGTAGTGTGATGGCTATCTTCATAGATCAGAAACAGCAGCACATCTTGTAGCTCCTTAAAGTCCTGCTGATTTATTATGGCATAAGTTTTCACTAACTGGAGCCCACTTCATCAGATGCCAGTCAACAAACACAGATGCCAGCTCTGCCTCTTTATCAACTCAGGCCATATCATCAAAGGCTCATTTACCTGCTCATGCTCTGGTGTGATAGATGTGATTGTTTGTCAGTAATGCCATGCTGTTGTTTACAAGGGTCAAATAGTCTCTATGCAGAAATAATAAATGAATAAATGTGATATAAAAACTGGCAATGTTCAGAAGTCAGTAGGAGACCATTTCAATCATCAGTTTGCTGCTTACCTGAAAGTCACTATGCTTCAACTAAAAAACTAAAGAGAGATACTAGCATGAATTATCATAAAATTCAATTCTATTCATATAGGGCCTTAACTGGAACCAGGGATTTCTTTCCAACTACAGGTGTGAAATTAGCATAGCAATGCTGGGAAGTTTGGGTTTACAGTTATTGCATGAAAGGTAACTTCATATCTTAAATCATGTGTAATACTTTTATAAAGACCACACAAATTAACATCTTTTTCTGAGCAAACCTATCTGAAAGTGTCACTCTTCAAGTGGGTAAGATCTATAGCTGCCCATACATGTGAATTCTCTGTTGTGGCTGGAGCACTGCCTGATGTGCTGGTGTCACTTACGGCTTGCACCAGAAGTAACATCATGACATCAATGCCAATGCTGATCCTGCCCCCCTCCCTCCATTCCTCTGTAATTCCATTTCCTACTTTTCATACAATGTCAAAACTGTGTTTCTTGTATTGCATGGCCTTTTGGCTTTCTTGTTTCTTATTTTTTTCCCTCTCTGTACCTTCGTGTGCATCTGTGTATGCGTGTTTGTGTGCGTCTATGCTTACTGAGGATAACACTGCATGGATCTGAGAGAACCGGCTCTAGTCTAGTCCATGAATGTCTGCAATGTGTCTTTTTCTTCTTCAGGTTTCTCAAGATTCTTTGTTATTTTTTGTGTGGAGATTTCCTGTCTTTATCTTTGTTAACAGATCAAAACACTGGAGCAGGACAGAACCATTGATGACCTAAGCAAGTCCCAAGAGAAGCTGGAAAAGACAAAGACAAAGACTGAGAAGCAGCTAGCTGCTGTGAAGTCAGAGTTACATGTTGTAGAGCGAGAAGCAAGGGAGGATAAAGAGCGAGCTAAAAACATCCTGGAATCCATTACCAGTGAAGTGAAAACCCTTAAAACTTCTCTAGAGGAAGTAATGAAGAGGGAGAGACAGGTTAGTATGTGTCAGTATGACTGATATGGCACCTGGCCTAGAGCAACTTTGTATTACATTATATCTTTTTAGATAATCTATACCAAAAGTATAAGTCTAGGCATTTTATTTGTTCTTTTTTTCTGTTCCTGAGTTTTGAAAACAGCCTGATTAGAGTCATAGGGAAATAGATTGATTGAAGGTTTTTAAGTCCATTTGAAAAAGACTGTTCAGTTCCAAATCAAGGGAGTGAATCACAATGCTGAATATTAGGAGTCTCAGTTGGCTCCAAGCCAGGATCAAATGACAAGAATATCCTGACGAAAGTCTTATAGGTTGAGAGATTCCCTCTACTCAGCTGTCATGAAAAACAGCATTCTTCAAAGGTGCCCAACCTACAAGCATTGGTGATCAGAAAGAGCAGGTCAATGGGATATAAACCCAGCTAGTGAGCATATGTTCCAATGCTGGTTTGGCTGGGTGCAACAAGAGAGGGTGAGATAGGAGTGCTAAAGATGAACGGGCAGCCAGATCCTGTTGCCTTAGCAAAGAGTATAAAACATTCCTTGCATCAAGATGGTTGGAGTTCATAAGACACCTTACACTATTTGGAGGAGACACTGTATGTGTGCTACACAGCTTAAGGGTCTCTATGAGTATTCACCCTCACCACTGCTAATGGAAAGGTTTTTTGCAACTTTAGACCACTGCCACATGGAACATAAGAGATATGCTGATAGGGTCTTCCCATGCACTTGAATTTTTTGTATGTGTAGGTGAAATATACAGGTTTAACATGGTTGCCCCCCCCCAAAGCCTAGGCTGGTCCTTACCAGCTTCAATGGCTGGGCGCAACTTCTAAGCGTTTGAAGATCCCATGAGAGGAGAGTTCGCTCCCCCTTTCTTTTGGTTCCAGGAAGGAGGGGGAGCGAACTCTCCTTCGGTGGGCCCTTCAAACACTTAGAAGCCATGGCACAGACATTGAAGCTGCTAAGGACTGGCGGAGGGGGGACAGTGAGAGTGCGGCCGTGAGGGAGGGAGAGGGGGGGGGCGACAGAGCAACAGATCAGCCTGGGGTGGTGGCAGCAGGATCTGCTCTTGTCTCATTAGGTTCCGACGGCATCCCGCTTGGCCAAGGGTCGCATCTTGCTCCACTGCCAGGGCTGCTGCTGCTGCTGCCCCTTCTTGCCTTCCCAGCTGCACACATGGCTTGTCTGTTTGGCTCTCTTCGGGCTGCAGCTGCCCTCTTCACCGCCCATCCCGGTGTGGTCCACCCATGGCCCTTCTCCTTTCGTTTCCCGGTGGGCTGTGAGGGGCCCACCCGGCCCAAGGAAGGGCCGAGGACTGCCGCTGGAGCCCTGCCCCCCAACCCCATCCCGCCACGCCAAGCTATGAGCCATGTTGGGTGCAAGTCCCGGGAGAGGAGGCCACTGGGGGGAAGGTGGTGGTGGGGTGCCCGACTCTCTCCCACCCCCGCGCACAGCCTGATGACATCATCATGATGTTGTCAGGCCGCGCACTACACACGTGCAAAAGTTTTTAAAAGGGAGGGGGTGGGGGGCAAATTTCAGACCGTGGTGCTGGAAACATTAGCCCTCGGCCTGACCTCAGCTGGAGTATTGTGTTCAGTTTTGGGCACCACATTTAGGAAGGATATAGACAAATTGGAATGGGTCCAGAGGAGGGCGACAAAGATAGTGAGGGGTCTGGAGACCAAATCCTATGAAGAAAGGCTGAAGGATCTGGAGATGTTTAGCCTGGAGAGGAGGCAGCTGAGAGGTGATATGATCATCATCTTCAAGTACTTGAAGGGCTGTCATTAGAGGATGGTGTGGAATTGTTTTCTGTGGCTCCAGAAGGTAGGACCGGAACCAATGTGTTGAAATTAAATCAAAAGAGTTTCTGGCTCAACATTAGGAAGAACTTCCTGACAGAGTGATTCCTCGGTGGAACAGGCTTCCTCGGGAGGTGGTGGGCTCTCCTTCCTTGGAGGTTTTTAAACAGAGGCTAGATGGTCATCTGACAGCAATGAAGATCCTGTGAATTTAGGGGGAAGTGTTTGTGAGTTTCCTGCATTGTGCAGGGGGTTGGACTAGATGACCCTGGAGATCCCTTTAAACTCTATATTCTATGATTCTGTGACCACTTGTACTTCTTTATTCTTCATGTTTTTTTACTGCAAAGAAGAACCTTTGACTTAGTAACAATAATAGCTAAGCTCTTATTTGCATTATACTCTGAAAAGGAACCTTTGAGCTTGTGTAGGCTGACCACAGATTTTGACAGGAGTGGTATGATCTGTATATAAGAGACAGGGTAATATAATGTGAGCCAGACAAGGTGAGTGAAATTCATCTCCAAAAATACGAGGTCATATCACTGAAATACAAGTTAAATAGCAAAAGAGCAAGGATACATTCTTTCTTGACCCCTCTACTCAATGGAATGGATTAATCTGTCCCAGGGAAAATAAAGGGATCAATCTGCAAGCGCCTAAAAGACAACTTGGTGATCCAGGGAAGTTAGCACAGATTTGCCCCCAACAGGTCCTGTCAGACCAACCTCATTTCCTTCTTTGATCAAGTAACAAGCTTACTGGATCAAGGGAATGCTGCTGATGTTGTTTCTCTGGATTTCAGTAAAGCCTTTGACAGGGTTCTGCATGATGTTCTGAAGGGTAAACTAGATGACTGTGGACTGGGCTCTAGGATAGTTAGGTGGATAGGGAATTGGCTGAAGAACCAGTTTAATGGGAAGGAAATCCCTTTAAACAACAACTATCTGACAGCTCTGAAAAATCACAAATAAGAAGTTACTTCTCTGGATTGAGGATGAAGTCATACTGGGTCAAGAGCAAGCTGGATTCCGTACAGGACTTACTGCAGTTGAGCATTGCCATACTCCAGTTTATTGTAGTCAAGTACACCAGCTCAAAAGATGGTATGCTAGCTATCACTTTTTTGGATCTCAGAGCAGCTTTTGACTCAGTGCCTAGGCAAAGACTATGGGACAAACTGAATAAATCATCTATTGACAAGTGTCTCCTTTTCCTAATCCAACAACTACTGCCCAGGTGAGATGTGGTCCATCTGGTGAGCTGACCAGGGCTATTCAGTCAACCACACTACCTGCACCCTTATTCCCTTCAGTTTCCTCCCAAGAACTTCACAGTCAGTCTGAATGCTTTCACTGGTGTTCACCAATATGTTGTTACTTCCCACATGGACCATTATGATAAGTTTTGGGAATTGTTTATATTATCTTTAATTTTCGCCCCTGGCAAGCAACACACCTCTTGGACTAGAGGGTCAGGCCTGGACACATGGCATTCCATACTTCTCAGCAGGGACTCACCTATGACCAATAGCTTCCTTTTCCTTCCTGTGCCATTTCTTCATATCTCCCTGTCTTCCTTTCTCTGCTGTTCTTGTGATTGTGATACTTCCTCTGCCTCCACCACAAGAGCCTGGAATCAGTTTCTTAGCTCTAATGGCACTGAGTGCCATCTTGCTTGACACCTTTGCGGTTGGGCTGTAGTGCTCTGAGGAGTCTTGTTCATGCAGTCAACCACACAATTGTCCCTTTGACTGGTGTCCTGTATGCATGACATCAAGGCTGCTGTTAATGTACTCCTCCCCTTCCTTGATTTCATTGAGAGTAGTAATTCTTTCCTACAGGCTCTGAACCTTCTCCAAGATTTATCCTCTCTTCTGCAGGGGGAGATCTATCAATAATTCATTATTAATTATGGGCAACTTCGAAAAGATGCCATTTATGCTGTTATACTCTTCTCTTCTGAACCAGGCCCTTAAAAAGTAGAATTTTTCCCTTTTAAAGATATGTCTGGACTGGGAAGACTCCATATTTTATAAAAAAATTCTGGTTGGAAGGAATACATGAGGGAATCCTTGGGGAGAAGAAGTGTAATTTAAAACCTTCACCCTTGATAAATCCTGGAATCCTTTCCACATATTTCAGATCAATTGATGAAAATGTCTTTGTAGCAGAAAAGAAAGATGTTTGTTGGCTGCATGCTTTGTTGACCAGTTGATCAAGTGGCCTTGATAATGGAAGATATTCATAGCAATTTTATTATGTTCCAGTATCAGAGATGGAGAGATGGGGTGTGAAGTATAGATATTTCTCTTACAAACTGTGACCCTTTTCCGATATAGATATTATGTATAGATAAAGATAGCAATGATAGTTTTAAGGACCTTTTGATTTCAGGGTCTAAGCAGTCCTTTCCACTTGGTTCCACTTGTGGGGTAACTTCAGGGAAGTAAAAGCATCTTCTGATTCCTTATGAGATGATTATATTAGATGTCTTTTCATAGTCAAAGTGGCTCATGGGCAAAGCAGCTCCTGGATCAGGTGTTCCAACAGCAAATATCTGAGATAGAATAGTCTGTTCAGTAAGGACTTATGGAACAGAAGTTCCTTCTCTTCTATAGGATGAGTTTAGACTAGAGGCAGCAGTATAGCAGCACACATTTCAGACATATTTGCCAAAACTTGTAATTATTTTAGAAACAAGAACAATATAACTTGTTAAATCAAATGTCATCTATGTTAAGAGTACCAAACTAAAGAGCACAAAATAATTGTAAGCATTTGGAATATGACCTTTAGAACACAATGAACCACAAACAAAGATCAGGTCATGCAATGAAGTGTATAATATTTAATGTGTGACTTCAGTTTAAATAACACAGAACGCTAGGGTTTTTTCCCCATTTGGACTGAAGTGTATTATACATTTAGTTTTTCTTAACTGATACAAAGCAAACACTTTCAGAAACTTTCTTTCCAGGCTGAGGAGTAAATTAAACCTAAACGGACAAACTGTTTAGAAATAGTATTGTGTAGTTTGGCTTGTGGTGCTTAGAACCAACTTGTACTAACACTGGATGTCAGCTCAACCATTAATTTATCCTGTACTTTGGCCAGGTCTGAACTGAGTGGTTCTTGTAGTGCTGGCTTGTAATTCCACAGGGACCACTCAACCTGGCTTACTCCTAGACCATTTTAACTTCCCAGTCCACCTGGCAATTGCAAATGTTATGAAGAATGTAGTTGCATGAATGTTGCAGACACCTATAGAATAGTGTCTGGAATTGCAATGATGATGAGCTACAGAACTTCCCTCCACGGTCTCACCGTTGGCAAAGTTAATTCTTTTTTAATCTCTTAAACTACTTAACCATGGAGTACATATATAGCCAACAGGGACTCATCTGCATATTAGGCCACACCCCCTGATGCCAAGCTAGCCGGAACTGTGTTTCAGTGCATTCCTGCTCAAAAAAAGCTCTGTATATAGCCTTTATATAGCTTTAAATAAGAAGGGAAACAAACACAGGCAGGATGGTTCCTCCTCCCATGGCAATGTTGTATCTTTTTGAGAAACTTCTGGTTTTAAATTGTTATAAATTAATTCTTTGAAGCCTGTCAGCTTCATTCGTGTAGCAGTACATGCCTCTCTTGATTTACAAAAGGAGGAAGCAAACATGAGTACCACTGTTTCCATGCAAAAAATCAATCTCTTGCCTCCATGACAAGTTGGGTACTGTAGTGGTGGTGCTGGACTGGGAATACAATGAGTGAAGCATTCAGGGAATAATTGTATTTATTAATTACCTGAACAGGACTTTATATGGGACTGGATGGCTTTATGAAAAAACTCTTGACATACTGTGTGACATTCTGAAATGGGCTTAATACATATCAGTATCAACATCAGAAAATAAAGCACAGGTTCCTGACATCAGTTCATTTAAAATGTATATTGCAGAACTGGGTTTAGCTTAGCCAAGTTTAGGATCCATGAGGATACACTTTATGTTGTAGGGAACTGCTGGATAATTGTCATCCATGTTTCAGTGGACACATTATCCAATGTCGAGCCTGGTTTAAAATCCCTAAGAAAAACCACTTTGTTTATTAATATTCTTACCTGCCTTTCCATCCCTACCTGGATCCACAAGGTGATTAGCAATAATAACAAACACTGGGCACCTCAACTGAGAAAACCACACCCTGCCATTATCCTGTCATATGGGGATGATCTGAAAGCATGGGTAGCTTTATAGCATGGGTAGAAATCCAGGCCCCAGGCCCATCTAGGTTTTTAAAGCTCAGAGGCAGCTCTTTGACTTGGGCTCAAAAACCAATTGGAAGACAGAGAGAAAATGATACAATCAATGTTCCCGCTAAGCTGCAGAGTCTGGTGAGCAAAAATTCTACTTTGTGAACTACTGGTATTTTGTGAGCTACTGGTATTAAACTTGTGAGCTACTGCATAAATTAGTGTGTTCTGAGGTCATCCTTCCTGAGCTAAGAAAAAAATGTGTGAGCTGGAGGCTAAAAATCTGTGAGCTAGCTCATGCTAACTCAGCTTAGAGGGAACACTGGATACAATACATGATTATGATCAGAAAAACGGTCCCCAGTTTGTCATGAACCCAAGCCTGGGTCTCTCTGAGTCACGACGCCTTTTGTGAGTGAGCAGCACCCAACCCTGTGGGTTCTCAAGGTTAAATGCACACAAATAAAGTCGGCCTTTGTAAAAGTATAAAGGTTTATTGCATAGACTTTTTAAAAAGACAGGATATTACTATGCAGAACAATCTCCATGGTTTAGCAGTGAAGAAAACAACAAAGCTAAATTTTTAGTATGTTCAAAACTTGTTATTAGATGGCACACCTTAGAATACAAGACTCCAAGCTAGAGGCTTAAGTGTTCTCTATGCAGCTGTCCATCACAGTGTAGCATAAGATAGCAATAGCATGGCAAAATCATAAAGTTATCATGACTTGCCTATTGCCTAATTATAGTCTTTTGCCATCTAACACCAGGTAATCTCCCAAACCCAATCAGGGAGCTCGCTTGATGGAACTCTCCAAAAGATGTTGGCATCTACTCCTGCTCTCCCCCCCCCCCCCACTTCCATCCAGTTACACGGGTGAACACATGTTCTCATGATTAAGCAATTAGCACATTCTTGAATCTGGCCTTGAACAAGATACAGATCTCAGCAGAAAAGCCCAATTACAGACACCTGCTAGCCAGAGCAGGTCTGCTAATAATTACATTAGCCCTTGAGGAGAATCAGTTACTAGTCTGGAAGCCATATTTGGTACCATTTGTAGTTTTCTGAGCACTTTTCAAAATGGCTGATGCACTTCTAAATGAGCTGTGTGTGACTCCATTCTTTTGTTAAAATATAGTGAGATACAACTAACAAAATAAAATAAACCCACAAAACTGAAAACACCAAGCCTTTCCCTTTTATGACAATGGCACAGTTTTGTTATGACTCTTCAATCCTGCCATATTTCTTGACATGATTCTTAAATTTATGAAAGTGCTCCCCCCCCCCGCTTTTTTTTTCAGCTGTCAGACTTCAGAGAAGTTGTCTCTCAAATGCTGGGCCTCAATATTGCTACTGTTGCTCTTCCTGACTATGAAATAATTACTCGCTTAGAGGGATTGATCCATTCTCATCAGCATCACTTTGTTCCCTGTGTGTGCTTCAAAGACATGGCAGTGAGGCATGATGGATCACTGCAACTTACCCACTAAGTACTTTGACTTCGTGACAGTGATGAAGACATTGGAAACTCTCTCCTCAGCACCTTTTCTCTTTGCCAATATAACTGGTGGTTTAAAGAATCTGATACATAGGGATTTAAATAAGATTTATAGTGCCTTCAATAAAATAGCTTAAAAGGAGTGCCAATATTACTTTTACTAAAGTAAAATATCCCATAAACAATACATTGTTAGAATTGAAAAAATTTATGTGCTGAGACCCAGATTAATGAGAATTTTTGTGTTAAATGCCTTGTAAGACAAAAGCAGCACACTTGGGCACTGTTCTTATCATGATTGACCATGTTTGTTGAACTAACCATGGTTTTTGTAGCACCAATTGAAACTAAACAGAGTCTACCTGAAAATCCTGGCTGTCAGCTGACAAATCAGTATGGACTACCATAAGAGTGGAGGGGGAAGGGGTTGATCACTCTCCAGCTATGACTGTTGTGCCTTGAGGGTCATGCTGTTGGCCAAACTGGGATTAAGCCAAGTTTCTTTCATTCAGACATAATGACTAACCAGAGTTATACAAGCCAGGATCCAAAAGCTGAGGGGTAACTCTAGTTCAATATCTCAGTTTATGGCTCTTTTACCAGATTGTAATTGCTGAGTAGCCAGCATTCAGCCAGACTTGAATAAGATATAACCCACAATTCAGAATGTTTTCTGAATGATGCCGTGATCTCCAATCAGAGAATATTACTACCAAGGTATACATGATTTTTAAAATTTATTTTAATGACAACCATGTGAGGTAGGTTAGTCTGAGAGTGTGACTGGCCCAAGGTCACCCAGTAAGCTGGCCCAAGGTCACCCAGTAAGCTTCCACAGCAGAATGAGGATTTTAATCTGAAGCTCCCAAATGCTAGTCTGAAATGCTAATCGCTATGCTTGCTGTTGGACAGTAGCAAGGAGTCAGACATAGGTGGGTCATGCAAATTGCATGGTAGTGAGTGCAATACTAGTAGTGAGTGCAAATACTCTTCCATGCTAGTCCAGGGGTGACAGAGCCGTGGTTCCCAATAACAGTCTTCATGGACAATCTGTTCAGTACAATCATGTTATACATTTCTCATGTATGATCCAGATGCCTTTTCTCATGGATTTTTATTGTGATCATGAGCAGGGCTGGCTCTAGACAATCTGTTGCCCTAGGCAAAGCTAACTTCTGTCGCCCCCCAAAAAACTGGTAACCAATTTTTGAAAACAGATGAATTATCACCATGACTTCCAGGTGTGTGTGCACACACTAACACCAAAGAAACCAAATTGAATACTCCCAGAGCCCCTAAGAGTATGAGTTCTCTTGCTGGATCAGAGTTTCCTCAGTATAATGGTCAGCCCAACATTTCTAGAACTATGCACACAAGGTAAAGTGTCTATACATTCAATAAAGTAGGGGATCTCCTACTTTAACCACTATGTGATACTAGCTCTCCACACATCTACATCAGTGACAATAAATACATACATTGGTAACCAAGTCCATAATTTCGTCATAGCCCCTGTTTTTTATTTTCCTGTACCAGAGAAGAGAGTGTGCCCACTGAATGTATAAACCCCACAGGACAAAAAGGGAGGAGATGTGATGTGTGCAAGGCCAGTGGTTTCTCTTGCAACCCATGAACACTAGATTAGGTCCAAAACTGCAAGATCATGACACAGGCACCTAGGTGTCTAGACATGTCAGATTTCCCTTTCAAAACAACATCAACCTTATTTTTACATGCAGATTGGTAGAATGGGTTGGATACCTTGCATTACACAACTTACTGCAGTAGCCTGTAGTTCGAATCCCATAGAGTTTATCTTCAGGTAGTTCTTGTATTGTTAGATTTGAGTGCAACTGGCCAGGCCTGCTGGAATTGCTTGCAACAGCTAAACAATGCAGAAGAGCAATTTGCCAAATGCTGCTGGGTGACACTTGGCAACCATAATCTCAGCCCAAAGCAAAGTCCAGCCTGAGACTAGTCTGGGTTTTGATTACAGCTGCTGTCTGACCCATGTGCCTCATGTACACTTTTCAGTAGCACACGGAGGAACTAGCCCAACTGTGCTGAATGTTCCCTCCCACTTGTGTCTGCTGGCCTTACCTGGCTTTGCCCTTGATGGCTCCTGGGGCTTGCAACCGCCTCCCTCTGGGCTCAGCCGTTTGCCTGTGCTTGTGTCAGTCCCCTCCCCTCCCTGGAAGGAGAAAGATAAAGGAGAAAACCGCAACAACAGGACTGGATTCCCTCATTACAGAAGCCTTGCTAGAGGAAGGAGTGTGTGGTTCTTGTGGTGGCTCTCTCCTGCCTTCTCCCCACCCTCTCCGCACATTCCCTTTTCTTCGGTTCCCTCTGTCCTGCTCTGCAGAGCTCTTCCAAATGGAGGAGGCATTCTGGCGAGGGAAGTGTTAAAGGCCGCAGAGGCCCCCTGGGCATGAAGTGTTCTTTTTTCAACCCCTCTCAGGCCAGCAGTGGCTTGACCCACCAATGCAAAAGCTGCATCTGGAGGGTAAACAGGATGCCTGGCAGATCGTATACTTCCGATACGTTCCAACTGAAATTTTTCCAGTACAAAAAGGAAAATCCACTTGCAAAGAGTCACTGAAGTGCATTGAGAATGCTTTATTCAACATGTATGGAAGCAGCCAGTCTTCTCCCCGCCCCCCCCCCCCCAGATGCGCTGGCAAAGCCATCCCAATGTCCCCCTCATGACATCCCCCACCCAGTCCCTCTCCTCAGCCCTAAATCTCTTCACCTCATCAGTTCCCTTCCCAGCACCTCAGTGTGCCTTAGACCCCAAGGCTCTCCAATGTGCTCCTGCAGAAACTTGGGAGGAGCAGGCATGGCTGAGTCACTCTCCCCTGCCTGGCTCTCACTTGCTACTGCGGGACTATGCAGGGGTCACTCTTCAGGGGCTCAGCAGGAAAGAGTGGGTGAGAACTAGAAGGGCAGCAGGAGAGTAGGGAAGTCAGGGAGAGAAGGGTGGCGGGGGAGCGAGGAAGCTGGGGAGAGAACTAAAAGGGTGGTGGGAGAACAGGGAAGCCCAGGAGAGAAGGAACAGTGCGGCAGGAGAGCGGGGAAACTGGGGAGAAAATGAGAAGGGTGGCAGGCGAGTGGGGAAGCCCGGGAGAGAAGGATAAGGGTGGCAGGGAAGCCAAAGAGAGAACAAAACTGGAGAGAAAATGAGAAGGGTGGCAGGAGAGTGGGGAAGCCCGGGAGAGAAGGATAAGGGTGGCAGGGAAGCCAAAGAGAGAACAAAAAGGGCAGCGGGGAAGCCGGGGAGAAAATGAGAAGGGTGACAGGAGAGCAGGGAAGGCATCTGTGAGTGTTGGGGGTGCCCAATTTGGCACCACCCCAGGGCCGGCACCCTAGGCAAATGCCTAGTTTGCCTAGTGGAAGGGTCGGCCCTGGTCATGAGCCCTGTGGGTATTCTGGGAAAGCACTGTCAATCATACAAAGTAGACAAATATGTTTATATTTGAGTTTTAGTTCATGCAATTAAATTTTAAATTTATTTTTTACACAAGTGCTGGTCAGACATTACTTTACCTTTGCTGGAGTGCCTGGAGCAAGTGTACTTCATACAGAGAAATTGAGTAAAATATTGCCTGTACATATCCTTTTATACCTCTGAATGTTAAAAAGTTATAGGCCTTACTCTTAAAAAATAAAAAAGCTGTTCAGAGAAATATTCTTGATGGAACCAGGCTTTCATAGTCCCACATTCCTGGTTACAGCCCTTATTTTAAGGGAAGATTCTCTGTATCCTGCAGACATTTAAAGTGAATTAAAACCTTATACCCTTTTAAACCCACTGATTTCAGTAGCACTGCTAATATTGCTATATACCATATTAGGTGTCAGTACACTAGCTTTGCAAAACAAAGGTTTAAATTATCTCACAAGATTTAAAAGGTAAAGGTTGTCCTCTGTGCAACCACTCTGCATCAATTCTAAGAATTGGCACAGGAATTAAAATACCATACTGGCATTGGGATTTGGGAATATTGGCATATACTGGTATTTTTTGGGATCAGTATACCCAAACCTGAAAAATGCTGGGTTTTTTTAACATTCCCAGTTGGAAGTAAGGCCAGTTCCAGGTTTGGAGGGCTGGGTACAGAGTTCCTAAATGCCCCCACTCTCCTCTCTACTCCGTCCTCAGGCCCTCAGGAGCACATTGGAGAGCCAGTTTGGTGTAGTGGTTAAGTGTGCGGACTCTTATCTGGGAGAACCGGGTTTGATTCCCCACTCCTCCACTTGCACCTGCTAGCATGGCCTTGGGTCAGCCATAGCTCTGGCAGAGGTTGTCCTTGAAAGGGCAGCTGCTGCGAGAGCCCTCTCCAGCCCCACCCACCTCACAGGGTGTCTGTTGTGGGGGAGGAAGGTAAAGGAGATTTTGAGCCGCTCTGAGACTCTTCGGAGTGGAGGGCAGGATATAAATCCAATATCTTCTTCTTCTTCTCTTCTCATATTCTCCATCTTTCCCACCCATTCATATGTGTTCCATTTGTCTTTGTGTCCTTCCCCTGCCCACTTGTGAGCCCTCCCACCACCAATGCTCACAGCCACATGCACTGCCTGTAGCCCCCTTCCCCAATGGCACTATTAATAAGAGGCTCTGGGAGAATGGATGGTGGAGCAGTAGCAAATGAGTGGGTGGGTTTACAGTAGTGGACTCTGCCAGAAGCCCGGGAGCCTGCTGCTGCCTCAGCTCAGCATATGCTGATGCCAGTCCTGGTTGCAAGTTGGGAATCTGCAGCGGATGGCTGAATCAGCAAAAAAAAATCCATTCCATTCTTTGCAGACAGAAAAGCTATTCCATCAGAGATGCTGCTGTTGTGCTGTTGATACAAAATGGGATAAAAGCCAATTAGTAGAACTGCTTTAGTAAGACACAACAAGCTGGGGCCTGAAAGAAACTGCAAGATGGAGTTAAACAATTTGGAAATTCTCCCCACACAAAGACTCCAAAATCTTCCCCTCCATGGGGTTGAGTAGACTGATCTATTGTTCCACATTATTTCTTTCTGACTTTTCAATTACCCTCAACATACTGGGGTTTTTTGTGGCATAGACAATCCGCATCAGGTTGTTTTTTAGAGTTTCCTTCTCTTTGTTAATTTTATAGTCCTACTTATCTGCTTGTCTGGAGTTACCAAGTAAAAATCCCTACCTTGTCTGTGGGTGGCACAATTGTGCTACTTTTTTAACATAACCATTACTATTAGGAAGAACAAGATGCTGACCCAAAAAAGAATCTCAGGAGGGAAACAATTTTGAAATCCTCCAGCACTACCTCTTAATCTGGTTCTTCAGGATTTTATGGAACATATTTGGCTCTCATGAGAAGGAAGGGGAAGTCCTTTTGTTGTTGTTGTTGTTAATGTGTAAAATCATATCTCCCTGTACAAAACAGTGTTGCACTCAGGGCTTTTTTGGTAGATAAAGCCCAGCAAGAACTCATTTGCATATTAGGCCACACCCCCTGATGGCACCATTGTTTCACATAGGGCTTTTTTTTAAAAGCCCAACAGGAATTCATTTGCATATTAGGCCAGATCCTCTGACACCAAGCCAGGAACTGTGTTCCTGTGCATTCCTGCTCAAAAAAAGCCCTTGATTGCATTTGCTCATCTAGTGGTCTTCTGTGCAGGCACACATCGTGTGTGTGCAGGCCAGTGCCGGAAAAGATTTCCAAAGCTTTCTGGTAGACTAGGAGCAGCCCTCCTCCCTCTGGGCATTTTCCTACCAAAATGATAACATGAACTGGGCATTTACTCTCTCAGTTCTCTTCATGCTGTTGCCCAAGTACTGCCTATATTTTTTTTAAAAAGCAAAAAAAAAAAAAATCTAGTACTAGTAATGAAAAATGGCAAAAAAATCAACAAGGAGTTATATATCTGTTGGTAATATCTTTAGAAATCCAATAAGGAAGAGGAATGTTAAGAGAGCTTGAGTCCCAATCAACAGCATAAAAAGCAGGGTCCCAACCCTGCCTCAGTAGAGACTATTTTCACTTAAAAGTATAAGATCTAGTAGTATAGAAGTATAAGATCTAGTATTTTCCACTCAGAAAAATGCTACAGTGCAGGAAAAGAACTAATCAAAACTACCAAAGTCACCAAAAGGAGTGTGAATAAGCAGATCTTTACCATAAATGAACCTTGTGCAGTTTGCAGAGTAATCTGTGCAGCAAAACAGCTAGAGGGAAAAACACAAAAACAGATTACCTTTCCAAGGGGTTAGTAAGGCATTCCCCAGAGGTGGGGTCCCTGTCAGAAAAAGACAGGCATAGGATGTCCCACTGTGAGGCAAGGCCAAATAGTCTGATTGGAGGCACGAGCTATCTGGATGTTGCCCCATTAGTTGAGGAAAACATGCATACCATGAATATGGGCAGTGCTTTTGTTATAGAAAAAGCCCAGCAGGAACTTATTTGCATATTAGGCCACACTGCTTGGCCCAGGAGCATGTGGCTGCCACATGGCAGGTCAAGCCAGCCAGAGTCCTGGCTAGCCCAAGCAGTGATCTGTTCCTGTGGGCTCCAGCAGAAAAAAAGCCCTGACTATGGGTAATGTTTACACTAAAATAAGAGAAAAAAGTAAGGTATACCTAGTGCTCTAGGTGAATATAGTGGGTTCTAAGCATTTAAGAGGCGAGGTGGTAGTGAATAACAGCTCTTTATTTGATACAGCATGATGGATGGCTGCACTGTAGACTGAAGAACTGGGCAACGGGCCAGCTATATACAACTCAGGGTTCCCACACAAGCACATTATTGGGTCATTCAAACCAGCAGGGGCTTGTGATTGGTATACGGCAGCAGAGATTTGGATCCTGCTGCCCATTGTTCCCAAGTCCCCAAGCTCCATTCATATGGCTCCAATGAGCCAGGCAGGAACACCCAATTCAGTCCTCTATTGAGTCCACATACACAACATATGACAGAGTAATTTTGCAGAAGACCAGCAGCCACTGGGAGAGACATATCCACAGGAGGGTCCTACACTATAGGAGAGGCATTAGAAATGGCACTAACTTCCAAAAGCTCATAGTCGAAAGGAATGCCATGAGAAAAATGCAGTGCTGAGTACACCAGAATGATGCACATTAGTTCTGTCTTGGAAAGAAAGAAAAACTCTGCAGATCCCCTGAAGTGTGAAATATATACTAAAACCCAAATTCTGTCATGGTGTCACATATAGATGAGTAAAAATGCCAGAAATTGCAGCTGTGGAAGCCAACAAATCTAACAGAAAAATAAGAACTGATTAAAGACTGAGAAAGGCAAAGGTAAACTCAGTAAGATAAAAAAGGTTGCCCTGGAAAGAATCAACAATTTTTAGGACTGTTTTCCCCCATATATGCCCTGGAGAGCCTTGCACTGTGTAGACCAACAGATACTAATAATCGCTGACATTGACCAGGGCCAGGGTCTTTTTTGCTTTGGCCCTGGCCTGCTGGAATGCACTCTCAACTGAAATCAGGGCCCTGCAGGACTTGTTATAGTTCTGCGAGGCCTGTAAAATGGAGGTGTTCCACCAGGCCTTCAGTTGAGGAGGTGGAGTTCTGCGAGGCCTGTAAAATGGAGGTGTTCCACCAGGCCTTCAGTTGAGGAGGTGGATGTCTGCCATCTTGCCTCCTTTGTCCTTAGCAAGCTAACATCTAACAGGAGGCACATTGGACTGCTCTGAGCAATGTTTGCTTTTTCCTGGCTTCTTGTTTTATTTAATTGATTTTAATTATATATTTATTGTATTTATTTATGTTGTTAGCCACCCTGAGCCCACCATAGGATATGGCAGGCTATAAGTGCAATAAATAATAATAACCGACCATCATCAGAGCAGTGAAACAACATAGCTGCCTCACATGGGCCACCCTAATTGCCTTGCATTTCGTAGAACAGCCAAGACATAACCCCAAATGAAGGGGAGTGTTGAAATTTTGCTATTTGCAGCTTCCACCCCCAATGGCACAGGGACTCTCTGCAGGAGGGGTACAGAGGTCTAGAAATAAGACAGCCAAGCAAATGTTTAAATTATATATATATATATATATATATATATATATATATATATATATATATATATATATATATATATATGTGTGTGTGTGTGTGTGTGTGTGTGTGTGTGTGTGTGTGTGTGTGTGTGTGTGTATATGTATATGTATGTGCAAATATTTAATGCAGGGGTGTCAAACAGGCCGAATCAGCCCCTCAGAGGGCTCCTATCAGACCCCTGAGCAACTGGCTGTCATCTGCTTCCTTTTCCCTCTCTCTTGCATCCTTCTGTATGACAGCTTGCTTTGCAAGGCTTGCTCAATTGCATAGGAGCTACAAAGTCTCTATTTTCTCCATTGGATGAGGCTCCTCCCTTGGGGAGGAAGAGCTTGCTTTGCCAGGCTCTCTCAATCACACAGCAGAGCTACTGAGCCAAGCCTCAGTAGGTGCTTTCTTTATATCTCTCCCATGGGATCCAGGGAACTGGGCAAAGATCTGGCTCGTTCCTTCCTTCCCCAAGAGGCTAGGAGGAGCCTCAGCCAATAGAAGGGCAGTGTAAAAAGACTTATCTAGATTAAAGGAATAGATTTATCATGCACATCACCAGCATAGGCACTGAGACACAGTGCATCAAGCTCCCTTCAAAAGGCCGTATTGACCTGTTGATTCACAATTTAAAGTGCAGCAGAGAAATTCCCCTTCCTGCACAGGCTAACAGTTTATTGTACTTAGACTCCATTGTGACGAAATTAGAGATAAAGTGCTGTTTAACCTTCAGGCTATCAACAACCAAAGAGATAACCAGTGGAATCAAGCATATAGTTGCTAAAGGATTGTAGTACAGGCTGTTAACCAATGATGAGAGTGCATGTCATGGGACACCTGTTTTGAGTAAAAGCATAAGATGTCCTTTAAAAAGACGGATATGGAGTTTTTCTGTATCCCCATCTTCTCAGACCAGACTGAGAAAATGCAAGGAATCCAAGTCACAAGCAAATTTTCAGACAGAATGGCATTTATTTTGTTTATTTCATTTGATTTGTATCCTCCCCTTACAGGCTTATTTGAATCTGGGTCTCCCAGATCCTAGTTCAGTGCTCTAACTACTACACCACACTGTCTTTCACTACAGTTGGTTTCATATAAGAATGACTTCAGAGGCAGTCTGGACCCAGTTGAAATAAGAATTCTCTCCCAGAAGCCTTAGTTAAACTGAGAACCCTGTTTACAGTCAGTGCCATTCCCTGGTAGGGAGAAGGGAGTGTGGTCATAAATGAAACCAACAGGGGGAAAAATGCCTGCGAAAGGGTTCGGCTTAGATCCCAATCCTCAGAATTGGGGTGGGGGGGAGCAGCCAAGGAGCCACAGACCATCAATGATTATTTCAAAGGCTATCATGCAAGTGAGAGGAAAGACAAACTGCTCATGATTGCCTTCAAAAAGCACCCCTGCTGATTGATTCTGAACTCCCCATGGAGGTGGAAATTGCAAGCCTTGCCTCTACTCGAACCAGCACCTGCACTGAAAGACCCTTAGGATTAAGTATCAGTACTGAGAGACTGCAGCAAGGTCGTGGAATGGAGGCTGAATTACTGTGTCAGCAGAATTAGGCATTAGCAAGAGGGCTTGGAGCTGAGATCAACAGAGAATCAGTTCTGACCCTGGAACCAGCTAGTCCTAATAGAGTGAGTAGTAAAATGAAGCTTGGCAGGCCTTAAACATAACCAATGTATTGTTTCACACTACAGATAAATCTGTGTGGGCTTAAAAGAAGCCCACATATTGCCTTTGTTTTGGACTATGAATATTCCTCTAAATTTGAGCAAGAGGGAAGCTAAATGGGTGGGGTGAGTAGAGAGAGCCATGTGGCTCTTCCTAGTGAGTTTGTGAAGCATATCAGAAAGGAAAAGAAGTGAGCAGAGTTCCTCTGTTTGTTTGGAGGAAAACTCCACCCCGTAGACTGGTTTCCCTCATTTTCCTGTTAAGCTGAAAAAGTTGGTCGAAATACAGCAGATAATTACATTCAGCAACTCCCATGAGTAAATTGCCTCAGTAAGATCACAAAAGTGTGTGTATGCTGTGTTTATTTTGGCTGCTTTGTAAGTGTGTGTGTGTACATGTTCACATTCATTTAGTGGAAGTGCAGCTGCTGAGGAACAAGAAAATGAAGACTGTACTCAAGGGAACTGCACTGCTGTATTTTTATTTATTTATTTTAAGGAATGGGAAAGTCTCCTGGCTCCACTCCAAAGTCCACAGATATTTTCTGAGTTGGACATGGCAACCTGACAGCTGATGCCTGATTAACCATGGTTTGTATCCTAGGCCTCTGCTGAACATGGAGCTTTCCTCACACAGAAGGAGCTTTCTTGCCACTGGAAGAGGCTCCATAAACCAATGGAACCACTAAAAGCTCCACCATCAATGGAATGAAGCTGTAGGGGTCATCCCTTATGCAGTGTGACTTTCTTTTGATTTTAATAATTGAACATTTTCTGAGTGACAACTCACTCCTCAGTAGGGTTACCAAGGGAGGGAACTCTGCAAAGTATAACAGAATGGAGTCTACCCTCCAGAGTAACCATTTTATCCCATGGAATTGGTTTCTATAGTCTGGAGACCATATGTAATTTTGGGAGATCTCCAGGCCCCACCTGGAGGTTGGCAACCCAACAAAGATTTGGGCCAGCCTGCCTACCTACTAGGGATATGCATTCAGATCTACCCAAGCCCAACATATACCTGATTTTGGGTAGCTCTTAAAACAGCAGAAAGGCAGGAGCAACCTGTTCAGTTGTTTGTCAGGCAGCCTTATTCATTCCCTTTAAACTTTGGATCAACCGGAGTGACAGGGATCTGAGAGCTCCATGCCACCTTGGCTGTGGCTGGCTTCTCATGCAGCCCAGTTTAAACCAGGCTGCAAAAGAAGCCAGCCCAAGGTCAGCTGGGTAAGTGGACAGTTGAGAGCTCCTCACTGTCACAGCTCTGCACTGCTTTCTCCAGCTGCCCAGTTTAAACCAGATGGCAGGAGAGGGCAGCCCAGCCAGGATCATCTGTTCCCACAAATTGCTGATTGCTCCCTGCAGGTGCAGCTGTGTGCTGCATTCTTCTGCTGCCCAGTTTAAACTTGGTGGCAGGAGGGGGCAGCCCAGCCAGAATCACTGTGCTGATGGGGAGCCGATCACTCTCACCAATATAGCTCTGCACTGCTTCCTCCTGCTGCTCAGTTTAAACCAAGCAGCAGGAGAAGCCAAGCCAGCCCCAGATTCAGACTGGTATTTTTCAGTTCAGGTCTATTGGACCTTGCAAATTTTGAGATTTCTGAAAAATCTCAGATTCGAATACCATAGGTATTTGGACCCAGGATTTTTCTGGAATCCCAAAATATTTTGGGTCTGATACACCTGAACTAAAAAATACCAATTAAAAAAATTGCACACCCCTACTACCTACTTGAGATGCTAACACTGGTATGCAGGTTGTCATATTTTGCAATCTGACCATTGTACGGTTGTTTGTAAGTGCTATAAAATTCTGATGCAGCAATAAGATTACAGTTACCAAGTCAACTCATTATGCTTTCTTAAGTTTATTTTGCAGAGCTTTAAAAAAAATTAATGCCAAGGTCCAGCTTAACACCCCCCCACACCAAATTCTCAGATTCCAGTGGGAACTGGACACCAGCATTCAGATATGCCATAGAACCATAAGCATGTTTGCTCAGAAGTAAATCATGCTGATTTCAATGATACTTCCAAGGCAGCATGCATAGAATTGTGACCTTGGTCCTTAAATCCTTAAAATACAACCCAACAGACATAGCTTGTGGTGCATAGGTGGAAAAAAATCAGTCATTGGGTAATGACTATGAATTTCTCACTAAATAGTCCATTATTAGAGGTAGCTTGAAAAGGTTTTGCATTGATATATTGCTGTATTTTTTTTAATCTCTGGAACTATTCCCTCATATTGATTAATTCTTAATATTCTCAGTATTTGCTTTACTTGCAGAACAGTACTAGCATATGTGTACTAGCATTTAGCCAAAGCAAATAAAAAATAAGTTTCAAATGAGCAAAGTTCAGAAAGGCTATTGAACTCTGCAGCATAATTAACCAGACAAGAAAGTGTAACTTCACAATGTTCAAATCTGGGACAGGGTGAGATTCACACAACAGATAATAAGAAATGTAAATAAATAATGTTTACATGAAATTTAGTATTATTTAAACCCTTTAAATTCTTATTTCTAAATTCCATTCAGCAGTTTTAATTCAGATTGATTGTGTATTTAGTGTATCAGCACCAAAACACAAATATTTCTGATACAATCGAAGAATTGGCTTTTCAGTGTGCTTGTGTGCTTAAAGAGTGAATACAAAAAATTTCAAGGACTGCCCTCCATTTTTTTTGTGGCACTGACATATATGCTATTGTTTAATAATCATGAATTGATAAAAATACTTTATAGCTGCCAAATAAATTTTAATTTGGTTAGCTTTGAACTAAATTCTCTAGTAATGACTATTGAACTGAAAGAAATGTCATAACTATCAAATTACATTGGAAACTCCATTTTAATGTTTGTTTTTAAACAACTGTTCTAATACTCAGTAAAATAAATCTTGTGAACAGAAATTCATGTTTATTGCTGTATGTGATTGCCTTTTATGGAAATATTTTACTATAAGATTGGTTTACATCTGTAATACTATCATGTACTGTGCACATTTAGCTAATAAAAATAACCAAAACAGAGAAAGTTGTTCTTCAGGATTTTTCAGATTTGGATATATTGAACCCCATAACATTCAGGATTCCCCCTACAAAACTACAAATTCTTATACAATGTGGTATTTGGATTCAGGTTTCCCCCCCAGAAATCCCATTTTTCATTATACCTTATGGGATCATTATAGTCAATGGGGAATCTCCAAAGGGATCTGTCGAGACTGGGCAAGTGGGTGTCAACATGGCAAATGACATTCAACATGTCCAAGTGCAAAGTAATGCACACTGGGACATATATATAAATAAAGTTCTATATTTAGAACTTTATCAAAAGCTTTCTGGAAGTCAAGGTAAACAACATCTACTGGGTCCCCTTTTTCCACATGTTTATTCAACCCCTCGAAGAACTGTAACAGGTTAGTTACAGAATCCATGCTGAGTCTTCCTCAATAACTTGTGTTCATCAGTGTGCCTACTCATTCTGTCCTTGATAATGGTTTCTACCAACTTTCCCGGTATTGAAGTCAGACTGACTGGCCTGTAATTTCCCGGATCTCCTCTGGAACCCTTTTAAAAGATGGGGGTGACATTTGCTACCTTCCAGTCGTCAGAAAGAGAGGCAGATTTCAATGAAAGATTATATATTTTTGTCGAGATCCCCAAGTTCACGTTTGAGTTCTTTCAGAACTCTTGGATGTATGCCATCCAGACCTGGTGACTTATTAGTTTTTAATTCGTCTATCAGTTGTAGGACCTCCTCTCTTGTCACCTCAATCTGACTCAGGTCTTTCAACACCCCTTCCAACATTAGCGGTTCTGGAGCCGGCAAACACTTCTCATCTTCCACAGTGAAGACAGAGGCAAAAAATGCATTCAGCTTCTCAGCCATTTCCCTATGCTCCTTCAGTAATCCTTTTACCCCTTGGTCATCCAACGGCCCCACTGCCTCCCTGGCTGGTTTCCTGCTTCTAATATATCTGAAGAAATTTTTATTGTTGGTCTTTATGTTTTTTGCAGTATGCTCCTCATATTCCCTTTTTGTCTGCCTGATCACAGTCTTGCATTTGATTTGCCACAGTCTGTGTTCCCTTTTATTAATCTTACTTGGACTAGCTTTCCACCGCTTAAAGGAATCCTTCTTACCTTTTACAGCTTCCATTGCTTTGTTTGTTAACCATGCAGGCCTTTTCTTATACCTGTTTGTGCCTTTCCTAACTTGTGGTATATATTTTATCTGAGCTTCTAGGACTGTAGCCTCCAAGCTTCCCCAAAGGTTTTGACTGTATTTACCTTTCCTTTCAGTTTCCTCTTCACATGCCTCCTCATCTCAGAGAATTTACCCCTTTAAAGTTAAAAGTGGTTGTGCTGGTCTTTGGGGACAACTCCCTATTTATAAAAATGGTGAAATCAATAACGTTTTGGTCACTGCTCCCAAGCGGTGTGATCACTTTTACATCTCTCACCAAGTCTTGGGCATTACTTAGGACCAAATCCAGGATCGCCCAACCCCTGGTAGGTTCTGTGACCATCTGCTCCATAGCAGTCATTGAGAGCATCTAGAAACTCAATCTCTTTCTCTTGACCTGAGCACGTATTGACCCAATCAATCTGCGGGTAGTTAAAATCACCTATTACAACACAGTTTTTACATTTAGCCACTATCTTTAATCCTTCCATCATGTTATAATCGTCCTCTATCTTTTGATTTGGTGGGCGATAACAAACTCCCATAGTTAAATTTCCTTTTGGGCCCTCTATTTCGACCCAAAGCATTTCTAGAAGGGAATCTAATTCTCTGACCTCAGTCTTACTGGACTGTATACCCTCTCTGACATACACAGCCACCCCACCTCCAACCCTTCCCTTCCTATCCTTCTGATATAATTTATATCCAGGAATCACTGTGTCCCACTGATTCTCCTCATTCCACCAAATTTCTGAAAGTCCCACAACGTCTATGTTTTCCCCCAACACTAAACATTCCAACTCACCAATTTTACTTCGAACACTTCTAGCATTTGTCTACAAACATCTATAATTTCCCAGGCAAGTTAGGCCCGCAACTTTCCTCCTGCTGCCTCGGGACTTTGGCAGACAGTCCATACTGTTTGTCACCATCTCAGTGGACAACTCTGATCCATTACCCAGTAGAAAAGTAACAGCTAACCCTTCATCTCTTTGAGATGAGTCCTCTTGAACCAGAGACATTTCATCTCCTGTCGGCTTTCCCCCAAGATTTAGTTTAAAAACTGCTCTGCCACCTTTTTGATTTTAAGCACCAGGAGTCTGGTTCCATCTGGGGACAAGTGGAGACCGTCTGTTTTGTACAGCTCCTGCTTGTTCCAGAAAGCATCCCAGTGCCTAACAAACTTAAACCCTTCCTCCCTACACCATTGTCTCATCCACACATTGAGACTTCTAATTTGTGCCTGACTCTCCTGCCCTGCACGTGGAACAGGTAGCACTTCTGAGAAGGCTACCTTGGAGGTCCTGACCTTAAGTCTCCTGCCTAGCAGCCTAAATTTTTCCTCCAGGACCTCACGACTGCATTTCCCCACATCGTTGGTGCCAACATGCACCATGACCACTGGCTCCCTCCCAGCACTGTCTATCAGCCTATCTACAACACGCATAATGTCCGCTACCTTCGCACCAGGCAGGGAAGTCACCATACGGTCAGTACGTGGTTTTGCCTCCCAGCTGTCTACTTGCCTAAGAATCTAATCACCAACTACCAAGACCCCCCCCCCCTCTCTCCCTGCCCAGGGATGGTTCCTTGGCACGAAAGGATACCCACTCACCAACTGAAGGAGAGGTCCCTTCTGAGGGCACATTCCCCTTATCCTCAGCATGGTGCCCTGTTCCCTCTCGACCCTCATGCTTCCTGGCAGCAACAGGGCTGCCATGTTCAGAGTGGGGCTCATCTAATACATCCCTGAGAGTCTTCTCCGAGTGCCTAACTGACTGTCTCTGCTTCTCCAGGTCCGTAACCTCGGCCTCAAGGGTATGAAATCATTCCCTGTGGACCAGGAGCTCCTTGCATCAAGCACACACCCAAGACTTCTGTCCTGTGGGCAGATAGTCATACATGTGACACTCAGTGCAAAACACTGGAAAGCCCCCCCCCCCCCGGCTGGTATTCTACCTTCATGATAGCTTTTTTAAAATATACAGTCCCCTTTTAAATCCTGTTTGTTTATGTGGCTCTCCTTCTGGAGGATCTACTTACCTTATTGGGAACACAAGGAAAATAAGGATCTGGGTTACTGGTCCTTACACAGCCCCCAGGCTAAGAGCCACAGGCCAAGAGCCCTTTAGCTCTCGCCTTTTGGCTTATGCCTCTCGCAAGGCGCAACTTAATAATGCAAAGATGGTGGGGCCTCAGTCTGCCCCAGGAACACAGCCACTCCTAATCAGCAACAATCACCTTCAGCCCACTCAAACCAAAGAAACAGCAGTTCCCCAGCAACCACAAACTCAGAATTTTCAGCAATCACACAGTCACACAAACTCAGAAATTCTCAGCAACTTGCCCAGCTGTTTAGAAAGCCAAACCTCACCCTTATAGCACTTCTTATCCACTCTTTCTCAGAGCTCTATGAAATGTGCTCAGCCTCTGGCAAGGCGCAGCTTAATCTATTGGCTGTTAACCACAGCTTATCGTTGGCTCTCTGTCTGGGGCAGTGATGCTCTGTATTCTTGGTAGGGTTGCCAACTCCAATTCAAGAAATATCTGGGGATTTTGGGGGTGGGGCCAGGAGACATTGGGGTGGAATCATGAGCAAGGTTGGAACAAGTACAATTGAATTCCAAAGGGAGTTCTGGCCATCACATTGAAAGGGACTGCACACTTTTTCAATGCCTTCCCTCCATTAGAAATAATGAAGGACAGAGGAACCTTCTTTGGGGGCTCGTAGAATTGGTCCCCCTGGTCAAATCCTTTTGAAACTTGGAGGGTCTTTTGAGGAAAGGCATCAGGTGCTATGCTGCAAATTTGGTGCCTCTACCTCAAAGAACATCCCCCCCTGAGCCCCAGATACCCATGGATCAATTCCCCATTATTCCCTTTGAGGATCGTTCTCCATAGGGAATAATAGAGTGCCCAGTAGACATTTCCCTCCCCCCCCCACTTCTAAAGCAGGAGGAGGGCCTCCAAACCGGGGAATCCCCTGCCCCCTCCCTCCCTCTCTCTCTCTCTCTCTCTCTCACACACACACACACACACACACTTACTGGGTCTGGTTCCTCCACAACTTTACTTGCTCTGAAAACAAAAGCAAAACAAACAGAGAGTCTGTGCTCTGACAAAACTGCTGCTGACCATTCCCCATGAAGCGCTTCCTGTTTCCTAATTCCTACTCAACTTTAAAGGCACACATTTTAAAAACAGACCTGTTTGCAGGTTTCTAAACCTGCCGGAGCGCTAGAGATACATGGTGACTGTGGGGTAGGGCTTCCCCCCGCTGGCCAGCTGGCTGGGGGTGGGGGAAAGTCTGTAAAACCAGGGGATCCTCCACTGGGACCTGGGGATTGGGAAACCTAATTCTTGGTGCTTGGGGGGACACAGTAAGAACATAAGAGAAGCCATGTTGGATCAGGCCAATGGCCCATCCAATCCAACACTCTGTGTCACACAGTGGCCAAAACACCCAAGTACCATCAAGAGGTCCACCAGTGGGGCTAGAAGCCCTTCCACTGTGCCCCCCACCCCAAGCACAAGAATGCAGAGCATCACTGCCCCAGACAGAGAATTCCAAAAATAATCTGTGGGAGGGCTTCTACTATCCTGGCCCCATTGATGGATTTCCTGATGGGTTTTTTTGGCCACTGCATGACACAGAGTGTTGGACTGGATGGGTCATTGGTCTGATCCAACATGGCTTCTCTTATGTTCTTACTCCATCTTCCATTGTTTCAATTGCTGGGGGAAAAACAGCAAAAAAGGGGGTCTGATGTCAAACCAGAAAGCCTCTTCAGTAGAAACTGAATGGGGGAGGATTTTTACCAAGCCCCACTGAAAAAGAGTTCTAACACAAAATAAAAGAAAAATCATAGACATTGACAAAAAAAGTATAATCTAAGCATAATCTAACGATGTAAAATGTGAATCAGACAGATATTTGGAAACATATGCATGCTAGTCAGTAAGATAGGATTGTTTGTGTCTCCTTTTTCAGGGGATTTGGGATTGTTGCTGGATTATGTATGAAATATGCCCAAAGGATATACTTGCAATAGAACTGTGCCAACTAATTATTTTCAGTGGATTGATGCAATTTAAGCCACATTTTATAAGAGGTTAGGAAAAACTGCTTTGCAATCAACAAATGATGAAAATTTGGACCATGTAGTGTAAAATAATTAGAACCTCCTTCTAAATCTCAGATATAAGTACACTTATGAAGAAGTGGGAGCATTGTGTAGAATATGGTTGTATTTGTATTATTCATTCATTTATTTTTTATCAAATTTACATCTCACTCCTTCACTATATGGAACTCAAGATGGTTAACTGTAAATCAAAATGCCCTCAAAAGAGGTTGGAGAATTAACAGGTGGGCAACTATGGCTCAAAAGGATCTAGAATCTATATATACATGACTCGACTTCCAGAAATTCTTACTAAATTTACGGAGGACACTAATTAAGTAAAACAATTATGCTTTTATTACAGAAAACTATAGAACACACATACAAGGTAATGGATACATGCAACACACATACAGACCTAATAAAAATAGACATATACAGAGGTTACACAAGGATGGACAAGCAGGGTGATAATTACCGATCGTAGTCTTCGAGGAAGGCTCCAATGGCGACAAATGAGGAAGATGGGGAAGGGACCCTCAACTGATCAGGTATTGGGGGCGTATCTAAACAGCAGGATTGGGGTACTGTCAGATGCACACGTGTGGGGAGTTGGGTCAGCGGTTATAAGGACTACCTGGAACTCTTAGGGAGTAGGAGGTGCAGGAGCGGATGACAGGTGGTCAGCTGGTACATAACCTCAGAAAAAGGGGAGACTCCGAAGTGACCATAGGGGCTTGACTTGTGTGGTGGGCAGTGGCCAGTCTATTTGGGGCACTTGATTGGATGCCTATATCCAGCCAATGAGTGGACCTGGCCCCGGTTACCTGATTGGGTTTCCAGGTAACAATGGGCAAAGGGGAGGCCCCAGTGTGACAGTTAGGGCAGGGCATGGGTGGAGGTATTGGGCGGAGGTGATTAAACAAGCTATCCAAACCTCTATAAGTGACAATAGAGGGTCAAATTGATACCTAAGGTGACACCTGATTTATACAATAACTATGGCTCTGAGTGAAGCTGTTCTTCCTCTTCTTTACTCCTCTGCTGGCACCATCCTTTGTCTTGGGTTCCGTTGGACAAAAGCTTAGGCAGTCTGGCAAGATCCACGCCTAAGATAAGCTTGATTGCCTTATGCAGAAGTTGAAGCAGCTGTTGGATATGTAAGCCTCTTGCTTTGCTGTAATGGAGTCAGGAAAACAAGATGGATTCTGGTGGTGTTAGCCTTTGGTTCATGGAAACAGGCTGGAAACTGTTTGCCTGTACAGTTCATGGCGATGTGGCTTCTTCCACTACAACGGCCGAGATTGTGCATGCAAGGAGTGGCTGGAGGCTTGTCTGTAGTTCTGGCTAACACCCATCCAGAGATGTAGAATGCTGCTGCAAAGCTGAGGCTTATAGTATCCACATAAGCCTTAGAAACCGTGGGTAAAGTCCACTTCTTAGAGCAGATGTGTGCGAGTCAAAACTCCAGGCACCCTGGCAACCATACTGGTGATCACGATGTCTATGTGTATGAAAAGTAGGGGGCTTTTTCTTACATAACAACATTTAAAACACATGACGTAAAACAATACAAAGATACAACAAATAAACTTTAAAAATTATAACAATTAAAATCTATCATTGCTAAAATCTATTGACTATCAAGCAGGATAGGATGCTTCGATGGTGAAGAAACAGATGGAGCTGTCTGGCAGATCACCAAAGGCCAACTGAAAAAGAATCATTTTGCATGCCCTGCAAGGCATGCACCTCTTCAGGCAACTGATTCCACAGGGCAGACAATTTGTGGACCAGGGACTTTTTTGGTATTCAGTAGAATAATTCAAATGTGTTGTCAACCCAACTGCAGTCACTAAAGTGTCTGAAATTATTGCAGGAAGACAACAGCATAATAGTGGAAAATCATGAAAATCGTAAGATTTCTTGGCAGCTTTAAAGGTCAGAGGATGATTAATGGAAAAGTAAGGGCTACTTTATATACTGACCTTCAAGGAATAGCAGATATGTTTCTGCTAGCAGTATACGTGTCACATCTCACCAAGGAGGAAGGGATAGGCACCAAGCAACCCATGTGTGCTTGCAGCTCCACTCTTCAAATGTATTATGCAACTGTAATGGTTTTAAGGGCTGTAAATGTGAAGGTTACCTTTTTTAAACTTTCTTCCATCCTACATATTTCATCCATTTTGCCATCTTTGCAGTGTGCGTGAGGACATAGATGAGTTTATCACAAGGCTTGTAAGGAAATCTGAGAGGAAGTGTGTCCCTCTAGCCATAGGCTGCAGCATGAAGCATAAGCACACCCAAACTTTAGACAACTGGCATGATCTTGCTGGGTTGCCAGTGGGTAGGTGGGAGAATGTATGTAGTGCACAAAGTAAAATAATGGATTTGAACATGGGCAATTGAGTTTAAATCCCTGCTGAGCTATGAAGTTCAATGGGTAACTTGGAACAAGTCACTCTCACAGACTAATCTACCCCGCTAGTTGATGTGAGATGAAAAATGGACTACCATATACACCACTGAGAGATGCTTAAAGGAAAAAAAGCACAGATTTAGTTAACTTAAGCTGTCTGTGAAGTTAAAGCAGTGCTCTACACACCTTGGAAGATTCCAAATAATATTTAAGTAGAATTTTAAGTGCACAAGCAGGAACCTGAAAGGACTTGCATGAAGCATCTCATTTCCCTCTCCACTACTATTTCCTACTCTTTCCTGAAAGCCCCCATAGATTATCCCCTTTTCTTGATTCCTTCCTATGGAGGAAATGGCTGCTTTGGTGGGTGGATATGGCATTATACCCTTCTGAAATCCCTCCCTTCCTCAAACCAACTCTCCCCAGGCTCCATCCCCCAGATCTCAAGGTGTTTTCTAACCTAGGGTTCCTACCTATCTCATTTTTACCCAATAGCCAACCTACCTTTATCTGCCTCTCTGTCTTACACTTTCCCTCTCCTCCCCCCGCAGCATCTTCCTGGGAAAACTACGGTTCAGTTTTGTGGTGCTGGTCACTAGGCCAGGTCCATTTGCATGGTAGGGAACCCCTCAAGGACTTATGGGGTAGCACCTAACTTCTCCTCTATTCCCTTTCCCCTCACTATTTCTTATTTCCCTCTCCCGGCAACCCCCATATCCTCTCCCCTCCCCTGCTTTATTCTCTCCTACTCAGCCACTTACCAGCCTCTTTTATCTACTTCTTATCTTCAACTATATTTATTATTTATGTACTATATCCACAGTGGGGACCAAAACAGCTACATTATTTTTCTCCTTTTTATCCACACAACAACCCTGTGAGTTAGCTTAGGCTGAACATATGTGACTGGTCCATAATCACTCAGTGAGCTTCCACAGCAAGACTGGGATTTCAGGAGCAGCATTAAGACAAACAATAAACATTTTAAAAAATATAGTCAGAGCAAGAAACCAGCCAGAGAAGCAATGTGACCTTTGGTTGACAAATAAGTAAATGGATTGCTAAAAGAAGATTGGAGGGGGGGGGGTGAGCAGAGAAGCTCAATCACTTTTTTGCTTCTGTGTTCACTGTGGAAAGTGTGGGGCATGGACTCATGCCACAGCCACTATTCCCAAGAAGGAAGTCTGAAGAACTGAGCCAACTTGAGGTCACCAGAAGTTCTAGACCTACTGGGGACCTGCAGTACTCATAAGGGAGAACCCCTTCCACCCACCTTCACTGCTGCTGGGTCAGCATAGCTCCCAGCCATGCCTCTCCCCCACCATTGCCACTGCCACCACCTGGCTCCATCATTGCCAGCTCAATGTGTGTGTGTAGGGGGGGGGAGTGAGGTTTGCTGCACCTTCCCACTCAACTCTCTGGATGACAGTCCATTGGCAGGGGGCTTTCTAGCTTGGTGGGAGAGCAACAAGGAGTCTCATGCCCCCCCCCAATTATTTCCTTCCCAGCTTTGTGGGGGGATTAGACTCACAGGAGGAGGAATCCCATCTGCCCCCCACTTTCTCGCCAGATCCAGCATGGCTCTTAGGATATTCTGCTGTCACTAGTCCCAGTGCAGCTAACTGGGAGGAGAGAAGGGTGGTGGGTGGATTGAAACTAAGTGTGTGGTGGTTATTCATATCCATTTCACTTCTCAACTTCTATCAGCCACCACACACTCTCATCATAATAAAATGTCAAAAGAACAGTCACCCATCAGAAATGATTCTTCACCCAAGCCACCAAACCAGGCCAAAGGCTGTTGCCATAGCTCCAACACTTTCCTCTCAGGTTCTCAGCAGCAGGCTGCAAAACCTTTCAGTGAAGGGTCAAGGCTTGCTTATATAGGCCCTTCATTCTGCCTTCTCAAGTTCCCATTGGATGGCTAGGATTCATTATAGCCAATCCCAGACTTGTGCCATATCTGAAGAGGATCTGAGGCAAATTAATCCTGGTTTAAGAACTTTTTTTCTGAAAAACTAGTTTGGGATGTTTTACATTTTAAACAAAGATCTGTTTCTGTTATACTACATTGTTTACACTTCTTTAAAACTGCTTTTATCTTGCAGAATTAAAAAAAACTTGATCTGTGTGTGATTACAGTACACTTGGAAAATAATTTCTCACAGATGAAAATGCATGCATTCTAGAGTTCATGTTGAAGACAATTGTCTGGAAAGTACACTATGTTTGGTTTGCTGTGCCCTACATACAGGCCAAACCTTGAACTGGTTTGTTTCATTCTGATCACTGCCCGTCTTGACAGATTAGATTTGCTTAGCTTGTTCTGAGCCTGCATGACTCTGGTGTCTTATAGGCCTGAGCAGTAAGTGGTATCTATAAAACACACCATCTAGGGCCATGGGCAAGTAATAAACATGCCAATTAAGTATCTGAGCACTAAACCAACCAACTTGAAAGCAAACAACTTGCTAACTTTTAAAATTCCTGTATTTAATCTCTTATTATTTGCAAAGTTTTGAAAGTGTTAAATTTACTGGCATTGGAGAGGGGGGGACTGCAACTCCCATGAAATGGTGCAAGAATGAACTTCTGTACACTACTCTGGATCTGGAAAGTTTGAAAGTCAATAACATTCAAGTGGCCAGGCTTGGAATCAGACCAGCATCCCAACCAGTAAGTCTAAAAGACCTTCCCTTCCATGAAATTATTTAATTCTTTATTTAAAGAATTTGAGGCAATAAAGAATCTTGCATTTCTGCACATGAACAGACAAGGCAATTCCCTACCGGCCTTGTTTGAGCAGTCTGCACAACACCTAAACAACCCTGTAAATATTAAAGTCCCAAGGTGAGCCAAACTTATAGATATCTAGGGGGTGATAGATACATTGACTGGGAATAACTTTCCAAATCTCAGACTGAGATGGATCTTTTCCAGCTCTAATAACTGAAAGCTGGAGACTTAAACAAACAAAAAAGCTGAGAATTCAGAGAACCTGCTACACATACTGTTACATTGTATATTGATACAGCTTTGTAGAACAAACCCAGCAGCAACTCATTTGCATATTAGACCACACACCCCTGACATCGCCATTGTCTCACATAGCGCTTTTTTGTAGAAAAAGGCCAGCAGGAACTCATTTCCATATTAGGTCACACACCCCTGACACCAAGCCAGCTGGAACTGCGTTCCTGTGCATTCCTGCTGTATATTGATATAACAACAGTCAATTCTCAGGTTTTTTTTAAATGAAAATGCCTCAGTGACCCAGGGGAGGGGTGGATGGCCACTGCTGAAGGGACTAGGATGGGGAAACGGTGTGAAGACCTGCCATTATTGAAGCTCAGTTGTAGCTGTATTCTTTCAGCAGGAAGACCTGCAATAGGGAAACCACCCACTCCCATTCCTGTGTGGCAACCACCCAGGAACTGTGTGACCTGGGCTTGAAAACTTAGTAGCCATTGAAGCTTGCTAGGTGGCTTTGGGTTAGTCACACATTTTCAGCCAAACCTACAACAAAAACAAACCAAAACTGAAGGGACAAGAATGATGTGTGCCACTTGAGTCTTTGTTGGGGGATAAAGGCCAGGTGTAAATGAAGTAAATAAATGTCACCATCAGACCACCCGAAAGGTGAGAGTGGCATTGAGGAAGTTGTCACAACCCCTGATCTAGGTATTTCACTTATTTTATACTTTAACAACACCTCAGGTTGGAGGGTTATGAACCACCTTACCATTTACACCCTCCTTTTCTATTAAAAGACCCACCTTCAGCTTTAGGAGTATGCAGCAAAGTGGATTTATTTCATTTTTCTTTCTCCCTGGGACAGGATTTCTTAATCTTTAAAATAGAGTGCACAGCAGATACCAGTTAGGATTCCTTTTCCCTGGATCCTATAGAGTTTGTTGTGAGTTATATGCAGGGGTCGTTTTGTAGAAAATAGGTGGTGGAGCTCATCCAGGGATGTTATGCAGCTGCAATACTATTCAATGGACAAGGAGGTGGAACTCTCAGAAGGAGGAGGTAGAACTCTCAGAAAGGTTCAGGAGCTCTGCTCCTGTGAACTCCCACTGAATTTGAAGTCTGGTTATATGGATACACAGGAGTCAAGGGCAACCCCCCCCCACACACACACACCCTGCCATTGCAGGTGTAAGCCAAACATTTAATATCTTCCCACTCTAGTATGATAGCTGACACAAATTACCAGAGCTGGGAAATGCTCCCTGTTTAGTGCTTACAAAGTATGTTCTCTAAAAGGCTCAGACTTGGAAACAATAACCAGACAAGCCTTAACACTTTGATGAAAAAAAACAAAAAACACAGGAACAGCATTCAAATACTGCCTGTTTAAACTTCCTATTGGAGTCCCTGCCTATTCTAGGATACTTCCTATTCCCTTTTCCTCCAAAACCCAAACTCTTGTTTTTCATCTGGTTGGTGGAAGTTAAACTATTACAGATTTCCCCCTCCTACTTTAACATTCTATTTCAAATTTGATTGGTTCAAGCTGAATGGGGAAGAAAAGAGGACAGAATCTTCTCTTGTCCATCACAGAAGTCCTTTCAATGGCTCTCTGGAGTGGGAATAAGGCTCCTGTCTCCCTTTGTATTGCTCTTTCTCAGTAAGTTACAAGATGGCTCCTGAAACATCCAAGAATTATGTGAGAGCAGCTGTTGTTGTTGCTCTATTAACTCTTGTTTGTGCTGTATTGTTTTGTTTTCTGCTAAGAGTTAACAAATTTGTTTGTTCCACATAGGCTTCCCAATCCCCAGGTCCCAGCAGGGGATCCCCCGGTTTTACAAGCTTTTCCCCACCCTCAGCCAGCTGGCCAGTGCGGGAAGCCCCGCCCCCACAGCCACCAAGTACTTCTAGATTTCCAGCAAGTTTAGAAACCTGCAAACAGGTCTGGTTTTAAAATGTGTGTGTGTACCTTTAAAATTGAGCAGGAAGTACTTAATGGGGAATGTTAGCAGATGTCCTCAGAGCACAGCCCCTCCATTTGTTTTGCTTTAGTTTCAGAGCAAGTAAGTGTGTGTTTGAGAAAGAGAGAGCGGGCGAGCAGCATAGCCACTGTACTTTTCAGATGTTGTTGTGGAGGAACCACAGCCAGTAAGTGTGTGTGAGTGAGTGTGTGAGAGAGAGCACCACAGCCCCTGTACTTTTCAGAAGTCTTTGTAGAGGAACCAGAGCCAGTAAGCTTGTGTGTGTGTCTCTGTGCTTGTTTTACATTGTTTTCAGAGTCTTTGTATAGGAGCCTGTTTATGGGATGGAGGAAGACTCCACCTGTAAAGTACTGGGGTTGGCGCAGTAAGAGACCAGAGTCGGAGAGTGATTTCAGCAAGCTTTACTTCAGGAACACACACACAGACTGAGCTCTATTCAAACTTCCCGCTCCTTTATATAATTCTTGCCCCCTTCTGATTGGTCCTTAACTATGTACATGGATTGGCTATTTACAGGGCCCTAAGGGCCTATCAGGGTACAGTATGAGCCTAGATGTTGATTGGCTACTTATGTTTCAATCCTTCCCCTGATTGGGCACGCTTAGGCCTTCTCTGGAACCCTGGTGTGGAGTACAAGCTTGGGCTTGTTCAGCTTCCCTCCAAAAGTAACAGTTCCCTCCAAAAGTAACAGTTCCCTCCAAAAGTAACAGTTCTCCCATTTGAGCCTAGGACACAACACCCCTCCCCCCATAGTTCCAGCTATCATAGTCCTGGAGATATGCCGGAGGGCGGCGGTCTCGTGTCGAGCGTCGGAGCTCCGAGGGGACTGGGCGTTCCGACTCGGTTGGTGGTTCTGTGGCTGCAGAGCTGGAGACATCTGGGACGGCGGCCTTGGGAGACCTGGGTTCAGCTGCGCGGTCGGGGGTCTCCTCCTGCTGGGCCGAAGCGGGCTCCATGGAACCCTGTTCTGTGTCAGGCTCTTGGGGACTTACGTTGTCCGGATCTGGAGCCTCTGACCTTGGCTCCCCGGCAGGCAGGCGACCTCGGAGTTGGTCGATGTGTCGCCTCAGGAGATGTCCATCCTCCAAGGCCACTGCATAGGAGACCGGTCCGGTGACGTGGTCCACCTTTCCAGGGAGCCAGGCGGGGCCAGTGGTGGCATAGTTCCGTGCCCACACTGTCTCACCTGGGTAGAACCCTCTGGGGGCTTTAAGGTGTTCCGGTGCCAGTCGCCTGTCTGGGGCTCGGTCAGGGTGCAGCTTGTCCAGCAGGGTGGTGATGCGGCGGCCCATGAGGAGTTCGGCTGGATTACGACCTGTGGAGGCGGTGGGTGTGGTCCGGTAGGCCATTAGGAAACACGCCATGTCTTTTGGCCAGTCTGAGGGGCCCAGACGGTTCAAGGCCTCCTTTGCCGTGCGCACCATCCGCTCTGCCTGGCCGTTGGTGGCTGGATGAAATGGGGCAGAGCGAATGTGCCTGATGAGGTTCCTGGCCAAGAAGTCCTGGAACACTGCGGATGTGAATGCTGTGCCGTTGTCGGTGACGATTGTCTCCGGCAACCCGTGGGTTGCAAAGATGGCCCTCAGAGCTGTGATGGTCGCCTGCGACGATGGCGAGGGCACCTGGACCACCTCCAACCACTTGGAGTATGAATCCACTAGTATGAGTAGAGTCCACCCATGGAAGGGGCCAGCAAAGTCCATATGCAGTCTTAACCAGGGGGTTTTGGTGGATTCCCATGATTGCACTGGGCCACGTGGGGGGTCAGGCCTTGACACCTGGCATGTCGGGCACCTTTTAACCCAAGCCTCAATTTCTGCATCGAGGCCGGGCCACCAGACATAGCTCCGTGCGAGAGCCTTCATGCGGACTATGCCCGGGTGTGCCTCGTGCAGGGCTCTCAGCACTTGGTCTTGCAAGGGTTTGGGGATGACGACTCTGTTGCCCCATAGTAGGCAGCCTTTGTGGGTGGATAGTTCGTCTTTCCGGGCTGCAAACGGAGTAAATTCCGGCCCAGTCGAGCCCTTGGGCCACCCCCTCCCCACCCAGTCCAAGACACAGGAGAGGACTGGATCACGAGCGGAGCAGGCAGCAACGTCGCGGGCGAGCAAAGGCCTGTCCGGAAGCATGTCCATCAGTAGGATCTGATGAGCCGGGGCTGGATCAGGATCCACGTCAGGCAAGGGCAAGCGGCTCAGGGCGTCAGCATAGCCCATTGCCTTGCCCGGGCGATGCACTAGGGTGTAGGTGTAGCCGGCTAGAAAAATGGACCAACGGAGGACCGTGGGGACAACACCTGAGGGGTCTGCCGGTCCAATGCAAAGAGGCCCAAGAGGGGTTTGTGGTCCGTATAGAGAGTAAAGGGCCGGCCGTAGATGTAATCATGAAATTTTTTGACGCCGGCCACGACTGCCAACCCTTCTTTGTCGATTTGGGCGTAGTTCCGCTCCGCCGACGAGAGGGTCTGCGAGTAGTACGCGATAGGGACTTCGGTCCCATCAGGGAGTTGGTGGCCCAGAACTGCCCCCACGCCATAAGGGGATGCGTCGCATGCAAGGACCAAGGGAAGGGTCTCGTCGAAATGGGCAAGGACGGAGTTGGACATCAGGAGGCCCTTGATATCCTGGAAGGCTTTAGCGTGCTGGCGGCCCCACGCCCAGGGTCGGTTCTTGTCTAGAAGCCGGTGCAGGGGTTCGGCCACCGCTGCCTTGTGGGGGAGAAAAGCATGATAAAAGTTTAGGAGGCCGAGGAGGGCCTGGAGTTCTTGCTTGTTGGTGGGCGCTGGAGCATCTCTGATGGCACGCAGCTTGGCGTCGGAGGGGTGGACCCCCTGGGCATCGATGGAGAACCCCAGGAATTCCACCCGATCCACACCCAGGAGGCACTTCTCCCGTTTGACCTTGAGGCCGGCTGTTTCAAAACGTTGTAGGACTCCTCTAAGGCGGGCGGCGAATTCTTCAGGCGAGGCTGCCGCGATCAGCACATCATCGAAGAATGGAGTGACTCCGGGAAGTCCTTTTAAAAGAGAGTCCATGAGTTCCTGGAACAACCCCGGAGCCACACTCACGCCAAATTGCAACCGCTTTACTCTAAAGGCCCCCTGGTGGGTCACAATTGTTTGGGCGTTGGCCATGGCCTCATCCACCGGCA